>NW_019154105.1:54978452-55027606 GCF_002288905.1 Enhydra lutris kenyoni
ACAGTACATTAAAAAGATTACCCACCATGACCAGATGGGATTTATCCTGGGATGCAAGGGTGACTCAACACTCACAAATCAATCAATGTGATAGAACAAATCAGTAAGAGAGGAGAGAAGAACCACATGGTCCTCTCAATTGATGCAGAAAAAGCATTTGACAAGATACAGCAACCGCTCCTGATTAAAATGCTTCAAAATATAGGGATACAGGGAACATTCCTTAACTTCATAAAATCTATCTATGAAAAACTCACAGCAAATATTGTTCTCAATGGGGAAAAGCTGACAGTCTTCCCTTTGAGATCAGGAACACGACAAGGATGCCCACTCTCACCATTGTTGTTCACCATAGTACTACAAGTCCTAGCAACAGCAATCAGACAACAGAAAGAAATCAAAGGTATTCAAACTGGCAAAGAACAAGTCATACACTCTCTCTTCGCAGATGACATGATACTTTATATGGAAAACCCAAAAGACTCCACTCCCTCACTACTAGAATTCATACAGCAATTCAGTAATGCGGCAGGATACAAAATCAATGTACAGAAATCAGTTGCTTTCTTATACACTAACAATGAAAATATAGAAAGGGAAATTAGAGAATCAATTCCATTTATGAGATCACCAAGAACCATAAGATGCCTGGGAATAAACCTAACTAAAGAGGTAAAGGATCTGTACTTGAGGAACTACAGAACGCTTAGGAAAGAAATTGAAGAAGACACAAAAAGATGGAAGACCATTCCATGCTCATGGATTGGAAGAATAAACATTGTTAAAATGTCTATCCTGGGGGCGCCTGGGTGGCTCAGTGGGTTAAAGCCTCTGCCTTCAGCTCAGGTCATGATCCCAGGGTCCTGGGATCCAGCCCCGCATCGGGCTCTCTGCTCAGCGGGGAGCCCACTTCCCCCTCTCTCTCTGCCTGCCTCTCTGCCTACTTGTGATCTCTGTCTGTCAAATAAATAAAATCTTTAAAAAAAAAAAAATGTCTATACCGCCTAGAGCAGTCTATACTTTCAATGCCATCCTGACCAAATTGCTCGGCATTTTTCAAAGAGCTGGAACAAACGGTCCTAAAATTTACATGGAACCAGAAGAGACCCCACATTGCTAAGGAAATGTTGAAAAAGAAAAACCTAAGTGGGGGCATCACGTTGCCTGATTTCAAACTTTACTACAAAGCTGTGATCACCAAGACAGCATGGTACTGGCACAAAAACAGACAAATAGACCAGTGGAACAGAGTAGAGAGCCCAGATATGGACCTGCACCTCTATGGTCAAATAATCTTCGACGAAGCAGGAAAAAGTATACAGTGGGAAAAAAAGAGAGTCTCTTCAATAAATGGTGCTGGGGAAATTGGACAGCTACATATAGAAGAATGAAACTCAACCATTCTCTTATATCATACACAAAGATAAACTCAAAATGGATAAAAGACCCTCAACATGAGGCAGGAATCTATCAAAATCCTAGAGAAGAACATAGGCAGTAAACTCTTCGACACTGGCCACAGTAACTTCTTTCAAGACATGTCTCTAAAGGCAAAGGAAACAAAAGCAAAATGAACTTTTGGGACTTCATCAAGATCAAAAGCTTCTACACAGCAGAAAGAAAACAGTCAACAAAACAAAGAGGCAACCCACAGTATGGGAGAAGATATTCACAAATGACACTACAGACAAAGCACTAATAGCTAAGACCTATAAAGAACTCCTCAAACTCAACACACACAAAACAGATAATCGCATCAAAAAATGGGCAAAAGACATAAACAGACACTTCTCCAAAGAAGACATACAAATGGCTAACAGACACATTAAAAATTGTTCATCATCATTAGCCATCAGGGAGATTCAAGTCAAAACCACATTGAGATACCACCTTACACCACTTAGAATGGCCAAAATTAACAGGACAGTAAACACCAAGTCCTGGAGAGGATGTGGACAAAGGGGAACGCTCTTACACTGTTGGTGGGAATGCAAGTTTGTGCTGCCACTTTGGAAAACTGTGTGGAGATTCCTTAAGAAATTAAAAATAGAGCTTCCCTATGACCCTGCAATTGCACTATTGGGTATTTATCCCCAAAGATACTGATGTAGTGAAAAGAAGGGCCATCTGTACCCCAATGTTCATAGCAGCAATGGCCACAGTCGCCAAACTGTGCAAAGAACCAAGATGCCCTTCAATGGATAAATGGATAAAGAAGATATGGCCCATGTACACAATGGAGTATTATGCCTCCATCAGAAAGGATGAAGACCCAACCTTTGTATCAACATGGACGGGACTGGAAGAGATTATGCTGACTGTAATAAGTCAAGCAGATACAGTCAAGTATCATATGGTTTCACTTCCTTGTGGAGCATAAGGAATAACACGGAGGACATGGGGAGTTGGAGAGGACAAGTGAGTTGGAGAAAATTTGAGGGGGAGACAAACCATGAGAGACTGTGGACTCTGAGAAACAAACTGAGGGTTTTGGAGGGGTAGGGGGTGCGGTGTTGTGAAGGCCTGGTGGTGGGTATTAAGGTGGGCAGGTGCATGGAGCAGTTTATGCAGTGTATAATCAATGAATCTTGAAACACTGAAAAAATAAAATAAAATTTAAATAAAAAAATAAAAAATAAAGAAATGCACTCTCCCTGCAACCAGACATGTTTGTGTGTGGGGGGGAAATCCAAAGAATATAGTGAGTGGTGGCAGAATCCAAGAGAAAGGAGAGCTTCCTGGATTTCTGGGATGCTTCGAAAGAAGAAAAGAAGATAAATGGATGTGTTCAGGCTTAGTCACTGTAAAAGGGCCTTGAAGGTATACGAAAATGGCCATGGATTGTCTCTCCCTAAAATTTCAGATCTAGCCAATAAAAGCATGAGGTCCTCTTGGAATCATGGTTTTGTACAAAGTAGAAAAGACAGCAGAACTAATTATAGGTCACTACCAAGTGCAGTGCCGGGGAAATAAGGTTTAGAGTCAGGTGGGCCTGGTTTTTTATTTATGAGCTATGTACAGCTAAACAATTTATTTGACCTCAGTAAGGCTCAATTTCATCATCTGTTAAATGGACATAGTGTCTTCATCACAAAATTGGTATGAGAGTTAGATTGAGTGGATTATAAACAACAGAATTTACTTTCTATTTTTCACAGTTCTGGAGTCTGAAATTCTGTGATTAATGTGCCAGCATAGTTGGATTCTGATGAGGACCCTCTTCTGGGTTGCAGACTCCTGATTTCTCCTTATAGTCTCACATAGCCACAAGCAAAGAGGGGAAGCAAGATGTCTCATGCCTCTTATAAGGGAACTGATCCCATTCATGAAGGCCCCACCCCCATGATCTCATCTCATCCTAATTATGTCCCAAAGGCCCTACCTCTTAATATCATTACATTAGAGAGCAGTTTCAATTTATGAACTGGGGAGGTGGGTGGGAAGACACAAATATTCAGGCCATAACAACACATTTGAAAAACAATCTTTTCAAAGTAGAAAAAAGAGCAGAACAAATCATATAGGTCACCACCAAGTCCAGTGCAGGGGTAATAAGGTTTAGAGTTCAGGCAGGCCTGGTTTTATACTTATGAGCTATGTATGGCTAACCAATTTATTTGACCTCAGTAAGGCTCAATTTCATCATCTGTTAAATGGACAGTGTCTTCATCACAGAATTGGTATGAGAATTAAATAAGATTATATTTGTAAAGGACTTAGTTCTTTATCTGGCACACAAGAAGCATTCAACAAATCATCAACTATTTAATAAAGTAGAGTAAAAGTATATTTTAAGTACCAAGAAATTATTTTACGCATTTATTATGTTCTCACTAGGTTCTTGGGCTATATTAATGAGCAAGATGGTATCCTATTCTAGATGGTATCCATATTCCAGTGCACAAGACAGGTAAGTGGATAATTTCAGTGGAGTGTGTCCAATGCCAAAGTAAGCATAAGTTTCAAGGTACTATAGAATTATAAGAGATAAATACAGAAAGACACTAGATCATAAAACTCCAAAAGAGTTTGGAGTCTGCCTGAGAGCAGGGGTCCACTGAAGACTATAGCTCCAACTAGGAAGGAAACACTGTGAAGAGGATAAAGAGAGAAAGAAAAAAACTGTTACACCAGTTATTGAATTCCAATTTTTTCTCCTTTGAATTTCCACATTCTATTCCAAGTTATTCAAATCTGTGTTGATTTTAAGCTCAACTTTAAGAGAATTCCAATTCCCCCTAACACTAGACATGGTGTTAAGTAAAAGCAAAGATTTTAGAAGGTTCATTGAATGTATAACAAACATCATTCATGTAGGTATTTGGTGATGCACGAAAAATTACAAAATGATTCAAAGTATTTATAGCCATAATTACACTCTCATCCAATAAGAGCTCTGATGAAGGAATATGGAAGTAATAAGATGGGACAGAACCTATCCTACAGGTCAGAGGTTTAGAGGATGACTTTGCCCGAAAGTTGATGTTTGAGCTGCATCTTGAAAGCCAAGTGCATAGTCCACAGAGTAAGGACAGGAGCTTCCAAGCTGTGGAAATAACATAAAAATATATATATATAACAGAGAGGCAGTAAGAATTTAACTGTAGAAGGTATATAAATTGAGTACCATTTATTTTCAGAAAGACATACACCTGAGTCAGTACATTTACATAAGTAAGGGCATGGAACACAGACTAAAAGAATGCAGCCCCACAGGTTGACGGACCACGGTTTCTAATTCTGAGGATGGAAATGAATGTAAAAAGAAGAGAAAAGAAAAGTTTTGCATTTTGCTTTTTTATACTCCTATACTGTTTGACTTGTTACAGTGAGAATATATTTATCTATTACTTGCATAAATAGAAATAGCATATGCTCAAAAAAAAAAAAAGAAAGAAAGAAAAGAAATAGCTGAGCTCCAATATACTGATGTAAGTGGAAAGGATGTGTATGAAGAGCTTGTAGAAGACCAGAGCCTTCAGGTAATCATGGCCGATTCCTGAAGGACTTTGCATGCGCAATCAAAACCTGTACGCTTTATAGACACCAGGGATCAGTCAATCCTAAAATGAGAAGGGAGCGTGGTACATTTAGAAAGATAGCTGGTAATAGTGCAGAGAGTGGACCAGAAAGGCAAACCACTGGCAACAGAAGAATAGTCACAAAGCGTATTAGTCAGGATGTACTGAGCTATGCCATATAACAAGCTCTGGAATCTCAGGGCTTGTTCCTTCTCAACTCTGATCCGTGGCAACTCCTCAGCCATCTTGAAGATACAGCACCTGAAACACTTGACTTCAAAGGTTGCCAGAGCAGGAGAAAAATGAGTGTGGAGAAATCATTTCTATTTTTAAATTTCTTAGGTTAGGAGACATATATGTCACTTCCACTCAAAGCCCACTGGCCATTCTGTGCCTCGAATTGAACCACAAGGAGGATGGGAAATGTGGGGAAGCTCATGGATATAATCTTACCTCTGTCATAAAATATTACTGACTTTGTCAGTTACCTGTATATGTTGAATACAGAAACCAGGGCACTGAATTGGGCATTATTTATAGGGCACAACTGATAAGACCTATTAACTGGTACGTGACTAGGCAGAGGGTGAGCAGGATAAAGAGAGGGGAGTAAAAAGCAGAGGTTATTAAAAGCTAAAAGAAAGGATTAAACTGGCAACCTGATTTCTCAGCACACACTCAGCTGGGTGATGGTGCTACAAACTGAATCAGGAATACAGATGGGTATGTGATGGGGAGTGGTAAAAGTAAGGACCCAGCCTTTGCCTGATGTGGATGAAAACTATTATAGAAGTGGATGTGGATGCACAACTAGATGGATGGAAATAATCTTCAGGAGTCACTCGCCCTTAGAAGGATGCGTAGGTCCCTGCCTGCTGAGAATGTTACCAGCATGACAATCAAGCAGGGAGTACCATGAGATACACGAACCCCAAAACCTTCTCGACAGGTCTACTGTACTTTCATTTCTGTGTAAAACCTATTTGGCTACAGTGGAGTATGGTAAGAGGCAGAACACTGATCTGAATGGACTGTGTGATATTTTGGAGGGTGAGGTATGATATACTATATGTACAAGTCTATTCTAATGTTGGGCCAGTGACAAAGAATGAATGACTAGGCTGTTGCTGAAATGTGTTAGACGTTTATCTGGTTAGTCAGTGAGAATATTACAACCAGACAACAACCTTACCTCCCCCATGTGGAGGAAGCCCATTCAACTAGTTCAATGACTGTGGATTTTTCTTGTATCATGATATATGTTTGAGCTGTATCATAATTATTAATAATTTAATTATTAATTAATGGGTCACAGAGTAAGAAAAGAACTAGCAGTGGATGGTTTCATGGAAGCTAAAGCAGCAAAACAAGAGAGATGTCCAATGGGTGGATGCACAAAGCCCCTTGTAGCAGTCCACTGCACAGACCACTGGCAGCCCTGCTCGGAGGTGTTTCAATGGAATGCAGGAGTAGGAAAGTGCCTAAGCCAGAAGGAACTGAAATGAACTGCAACTATAGCAAATTTTTGAAGTTTGTCTGTTTGTGCAGAGAACAGATAAAACTCTCTATTTTTCCTTTATTCCATACCACTCTCAATCTATCTGGAGCACTGCTGATTCACTTTGTCTCAAAACAAGAGAGACAGTAAGAGAAAGACAATAATGTTTAGAGCAAAGAGACACGCACAGCACATACATCTGCTTGGATAATACACAGATCCATAGGGAGCCCTAATTTAATAATATAGCTAATGCTCAATATCCTTCTCTTTCTTTAAACAAAGTAAGAAAATGGATAGACTAATGTATTTCTTGTTTCCTTATTCACATTCCAAGATGACAACATGTTCTTTATGCATTTCCCCTGCCAAAAATACTAAACCTTTTATAAATGTCCATTTAAAAGTCCACAAAGGAAACGTTCACAAATAAATAAATATAAAAATTGTCAAGCTTTGATTATAACCCAAATCAGGATCTACTTAGCAGCCATTTCTTTTCTCCTGCACAGAAATATCTCTTGGATATGCATTTGTCATGGAACTCATTTCTTACTTCTTCCTCTAAGTAAATAAAACTGTGACGATCATTTCCATCTTCCCACAAAGCATGCAAGCATCAGTGGTCAGATAGGACTAGAGAATTCTGATTTTCCATACTGTCACTTATTCCATAACATGCATTATTGAGACTAAAATTGCTTTCCCTTATTTTTCCAATGAAATTCAGCATTTACCAAATATTGATTCGGTGGAGAAAAATGATATCAGCTGCCATGTTTTCAACACAAATGCTTTCTATTAGTCAAGCAGCAAGTTCAGAAACATGTTTTAAGTAATGGTCACAGAGGTTTGTTTTTTTATTCCCAATAGCAATGCATTTTATTTTTCTATTCGACATTGACAAAAATATCTGTGCTCTTCAAGAAAGGAGAGTTCCTGGACATCATGTTTTATGCAAGGACATTTTTTCCCCTACTGGACACCATGCTACTCTGGATAAACTTTCATTTCTGATCACGAAGGCAACTTCACAATGTCTTCCTTCTCTACCCATCATTTCACTCTCAGACTTGTCCAGAGTTCTGTTTGGCTCCCTTTCCATTTTTTTTTTTTCTTAATTGTGGTTGATGGGTGACTTCATTGATTCTAAAGATTTAACTTGAGTCTATGTGCTTATTTTTGTCAAGCAATAGTTTATTCTCTTTCAAACTCCAGCCACATACCTCCAATAATCACATTAAATGCAATGTGAAAAAATATGACTATCTTTACCCCCAAATCTGGTTCAGCTCCAAAATGATATGTGATAAATTATAATACCATCCCCTTAAGGTCAAAACTCAGATATTTTAAAAGCATTTCTCTCTTCCAATCCTCCACCACAATAACCACTTTATCAAATCTTACTGATTTTTCCAAGAAATTATCTATCTGTCCAATTTAGCTTGTCCTCTTTATCTCTAATGCAATCTCCATCATGAATCTGAACCCTCTCTTCCAGGCAAGTACAACAGTTTCTTGTCTAATGTCCCCTGTTTCTACAAGTCTCCCCTCTCTCTAGTCCATCTTGTACATGTTTATCAGAGCTGCTTTTATGAATAAATACATTTATCCACTCACCTTGAAAATCCCCATTGATCCCCAATCATTTGCAATATAAAGTCCAAAATCCTTATAAGTCTTAAAATTCTTTTTTTTAAAAGATTTTATTTATTTATTTGACAGAGAGACAGCACAAGAAGGGGAGCAGCAGGCAGAGGGTGAGGGAGAAGCAGGCTCCCAGCAGGGAGCCCAATGCAGAGCCCAATGCAGACCCTGAGGTCCCAGGACCCTGGGATCATGATCTGAGCCGAAGGCAGATGCTCAACCACCTGAGCCACCCAGGTGCTCCAGGTCTTAAAATTCTTTATATTCTTTTCCCAAACTGTCCCTCCAGCCTCATCTGCCACTTGGACTTCTTACAGTTCTTCAAGATCTCCTTCCATTTTATGAATCTATGATCTTTATTCATATGGCTCCTTGTGCCTAAAATACCCTTACCTACTCTATCCCACTAGTAAACTTCTACACACTTTCCAAATTTGTTATGGGGATTGCAAACACTTACCTGTATCTGTGCTCTCTTCTTCTCGCATGGCACAGAGAGATATAAGGCCACATGACCAAGTTCCAGACAATGAAATGTGGACAGAAGTGATGTCTGCTGTTTCTAGGCCTGGCCCCCAAAACTGTCTACCTGATTCTTTGTGAGGAATCTCTTTTCCTCATATGCCAACTGGGTGCATGGGATCAAGTGAAGGGCTCTGATGCTCCAGAATATCATCAGAATATCATAAAGCCCAACTCATTGAATAACTAAGAGGAGGAACCACACTCTGGAGGAAGCCTGACTTACCAAATGACTCCACAGAGCAATGCTCCCCCTCAACCAACATTGTAACTGTGGCATTAGCAAGAAATAAACCTTTATCACACGGAGTCACTGAGATTTAGAAAGCGTTTGTCACAGCAGCTCTTGTTCCTTACCCTAACTGATACAGTGATCTAACGGTTAGAATTCTCAAAAAACTTCAAAGAGGATAGCTTTTTCCAATATGCTGTAATGTTAACAAATTCATGCCCCTTATAAAATAAATAACATTTTGTACTTCATTTTTCCTCCTAAAGTTGTATTTTCTAAATGAGATTTTCTCAGGGAACATCGTCCAAGAGGAGGTAATAAGGATGTTCTTAAAAAAAAAAAAAAATGAGTTCCAGAAGCAAATACATTTGGAAAAGACTGGCTTACATAAACTTAAATAAGTCCATGTGACTGTGAGTACACTGAATTACAGACTTCTCAATCTTTAATGTACTAAAGAACTTTGGGAATCTCCAAGAGAAGTTAGGGCATACGACATTTTCCAAACCTCTTTAACCAAGGAATCTTTTTTTGAAGGCACATTTATCAGTATCTCTTTAAACAGGTTGTCAATTAGCCCACTATGAGATTTATAAGACATGCTGTCATGAAAACTGTGGCTCCTGTGAAGGCAGGGTCCACACCACACTCAGTTCTGTATCCTTAGCAGGGAGCACATTAGCAAGTATACTAGAGAAGTTCAGTTACTTGTTAATATATGCCTGTTTTTTAATGGGAGCCTTTGTTTTCATACCAAACCAGTCTTTTCAAAAAAGATTCAATCCTGCATGTTCTCCCCTCAAAGCATATCCTTTTATCAAACTACTCATGAGCAAAGCAGATTTACTGGAGTTTATTGAAAAAGCTTGTGATAAATGAAGAACAGTTTCTGTTGCACATGAAACAACTAATACCAAAATAAAAGCCTGTTCTCATCACCCCCTCTCTCTGGACATGACCTTCAGGATTCCATCTCTCTTTCCACTATATAATCTCTTAATCTTATTTCCTAGCTCCTTACTACAGAATAATTGGCTTCTTTTCCAACGCTCTCAATCCAGGGTGCTGATGATGCATCAATGTAGGTCCATCATTTGTAACAAGGGGTGTGAGATATTGATAGTGGCAGAAGCTGTGGGGAGTGGTGAGAAGTCAGAGGGTATATAGAAACTCTGTATTTTCTGCTCATTTTCTTCTGTGAACCCAATACTGCTCTAGGAAAAAAAATTATTAAAAAAATAAAATACACACTTTGATGTGATAATAGGAGGCATTGTCTATAGCCAATGAATACATAGGCAGTCGTAGAATCCAAAAAGGTAGAGAGCTGGACAAATTATATCACAGGCACCAGAAAGGAGACTTCACAGACAGGGAACCCAATTTAAACTGTGCTTCCTCTTTAATTATTCCTTGAAAGCATCAAGAATACTACAGTATAGAATCCCAACACAGCAAAATGACAGGGAAAAAAAAAAGGAGGAAGAATATAGAATAAGTTGCTTCTAAGATGGCACTCATGGTTCCTGCCACTGGACATCTACAGTCTTTCATAATTCCCTACCTTCAGTAACCAGCAGAATATTTCAGAGTTTGTCGATGTTATTTCCATGATTACATTATAAAATTCTGACTTCCACTTTGGTAGCAGACTCTTTCCCTTACCTAATGAAATAAGTTGCCATATTGGGAAGGCCCATGTGGAAAGGAACTGAGGATAGTCTTCTGTCAAAAGTCAGCTAGAAACTCTGGTCCCCAGTCCAATAGCCCAAAAGGATCAAAATTTTGCCAATGGCTGCATAAGTGAGCTTGAAAGCAGATCCTTCCCCAGTAAAGTATTCATATAACACCCCAAACCTGCTGACACCTTGAACAATGCCTCATGAGAGATCCTAAAGCAAAGGATCCAAGAAAGCTGTGCTCAAATTACTGACCTACAAATACTGTGAGAAGATAAATGTTCGTTATTGTAGCTCCCTATGTTTATCTTCATTTTTATGCAGAAATAGATAACTAATATAAAGTTTGCCCATTTCCTCTGCCTGCTCTCAATTTAATGCTAAATGTTTTGTTTTAAATGATTATATTGCTATAAATCTGTGTCAATGAAACTTAACCAAAACATTCAGCTTAACCAAATATGCTTAACCAAAACACGCATGGGGAATACTGCCATGCAATTTAGTGTGAAATATTCTTTGATTGAGCACATAGTGATAATAATAAAATATCTATTATCTTGGTCCTTTGAGTCAATAATAGATATAATGCTATGCTAAAAGTTTGTATAGCACTACTATAATATTGTTAGTAGCTATTATTAACAATCAATACCTATTACTGCTAAAGCTTAGGCAAATTATATAATTTCTCTGAGCTTCAATCTCCTCAAATTTTAACTGGCCATAGATAAAGGATGACATGAGAAAATGTCTACAAAATACCAGTACAATTCCCAGACTACAGAAAGCATTTAGTAAATACACTCTCATATTGTTGTTTTCTTATTTGTTTCTTTGTTTGTTTTGAGGGAGAGTGTGTGTGTAAGTGGGAAGGGCAGAGGGAGAGAGAGAATCTTAAGCAGCTCCATATCCACCACAGAGCATGACATGGGGCTCAATCAGATGACCCTGAGATCATGATCTGAGCCTAAATCAAGAGTCAGATGCTTAACTGACTAAGCCACCCAGGTTCTCCTTAACTCATATTATTATAAAATTATTAAAGGAATTTCAGTTATCTATTAAACCAATTTATACCAATACAGAGCCTAAGGCTGTAGACCGAAATGACATTGTGCCGATACAATTTCTCGAACATTACTTACTATTTTCTAGTGAAATAGGTAAATCTAGGGGCACCTGGGTGGCTCAGTCAGTTAGGTGGCTGCCTTTGGCTCAGGTCATGGTCCCAGGGTCCTGGGATCGAGCCCCGCATCGGGCTCCCTGCTCAGTGGAGAGCCTGCTTCTCCCTCTCCCTCTGCCTGCTGCTCTGCCTACTTGTGCTCTCTCTCTGTGTCAAATAAAATCTTTAAAAAAAAAAAGAAAAAAAAAGAAATAGGTAAATCTAATAATTTTTCAGGAATCTGTGATTAATAGACTTTGCTGAATTATCAAAAGGACTTTCAGTGGTACTTAAAAGAGAAGGAAGCTATAGGGTAAAGGGAGAAAAAAAGCTGGTTTTGCAAATCCTTAACTAATTAAATGTTACTGTTACCACAAAATCAAGGCAAAATAAGTAAAAAATATCTTTCTTTCTTTGGGAACAACTTCTTTTCTCAAATCCAAACAAAACAGACTCTGCTGAGGAGAAGAATTAGTAAAATTAGAAAGTCAAGAATAATATTCAGTTGCTTGTAATTCTTGGGATTTTTCTCTTTCTCTTCTGCATAGAACCAAATAAAAGTATTCCTCTTTTTAAAAAAGATTTATTTATTTATTTTAGAGAGAGAGAGAGAGAAAGTGAGCACACGTGCACACAAGGGGAGGGTGTAGGAAGAGGTGCAGAGGGAGAGGGAGAGAATCTCTAGCAAACTCCACAATGAGCAGGGAGCCCAATTCTAGGGGCTTGATCCCACAACTCTGAGATCATGACCTGAGCTGAAATCAAGAGCTGGATGCTTAACCAACTAAACCAACTGAGCCACCCAGGCACACCCACCAGGCACACCCAGGCACACCCATACCACCATCAAGGAAAAGTATTCTTGATTCAATCAAGCATATAGGGAAATAAAATTATTACTTAACCATAGGGCATTATCTTTCCTTATTTAGAGACTAGCCTTTATGACTACTCCATTAAACAATGACTGTACATCTTTTCTAAATAAACAGCTAACAAAAATTCCAAAGCATGTATTAATAAATAAAGAAGACTCTAGAAGAATTTTTTGCTAAAAAGTTATTTATGAAAAACATACACTTAGGAAAACATAAAGCAGATGAGATTGAAAGAAAAAAATCAATCTCAAGTTTGTTAAAAGACACTAGCAAAAATAAAAATATGGGCTACCCCTACCAGTGCCAAGCCCTCACTGTATTAGGGACCTTCTTACTCTCAAAGTCATCTTGCAAAGATTCCTGCAAGTTAGGTGTCATTTTAGCTTTAACAAAAACTGGTGGCTTCTAATTTTACAGAGATAATAAGTCTGCTTTTTAGCCAAGATTGCATTTCTACAAAAGATTATTCCACAGTGAAACAAATATGTATGAGAAAGCTAAACAATAAATACATGAACATTCTGAGATTTGAAATTGAAAGTTTACCTGAGTTACAACATAATTCTTAGACTATCCTGCTAAAGAATTATGATTTCACCTTTCAGATGACAAGGGAAAGGAGCAGTGACAAGAACACTGTGACCAATCCTTTAATTTTGAGCTTTGTTGATACTCAATTTTGGGTTTTGTTGATATTTTAAGTTCAAATAAATATTGTACTGAACCACCACAATTTTTGTCAGTGACTTCTTTCCTTTTTCGAATATTTATTTATTAATCTGAGAAAGAGAGAGAGAGAGTATGCATGCAAGCAGGGGAAGGGGAAGGGGCAGAGGAAGAGAATCTTCAAGCAGACTCTATGCTGAGCACAGAGCCTGAGGCAGGGCTGTATCTCACAACCCATGAGATCATGACCTGAGAGTCAGAAGCTTAACCAAACTGAGCCACCCAGGTGCCCCCGTTCCGTGATTTCTAAGCAACAAGAATCCTGAGGAAAGTTGAGGGAATTTTGGTGTGAAATTTTAGATCACTTACAGAAGCATTTGTCCAGTGCATGCTAGCAGCAGACAACTTGACACAGGTGAGTCATGGTGCTATACATCAGGTTGGGGTGGGGCAAAGAGAGCATGATGAGGGGAGGGTGCCATTCCCAGAGTACAGTTTTCTGTGGGTTGGTGGCAACTAAATGCCGAGTATACAAATATCATCTACATTCAGTTTATCTGGCCCAAGCATTCCTATATGCATTTAAGAAGAGCTTCCTATGATTTTAAAGAGCTATCAGATTGGAAACTATGTTAGTTTCCTAGGGCCTCCATAATAAATGATCAAAATTTGCTGAACTAAATAACAGAAATCTATTTTCTCACAGTTCTAGAGGCCAGAAGTCCAAAATCAAGCTGTCATTAGTGCCATATTCCCTCTTAAAGCTCCAGGGGAGAATCTTCCCTTGCCTCTTCAAGTTTTGAGTGGCTCCAGATGCTGCCTGACTTGGAGTCTCATCATTCAATCTCTTCCTTGGCTTTTCCATTGCCTCCTCCCCGACATGTCTCTGTGCTGTGTCCCTGCTTCTGTCTCTCAGAAGGGCATGTATGATTAGAGGTAGGGCCTACCCTAAAACAAGGATGATCTCATCTTGCGGTTCTTAATTTCATTCAGAAGGAGCCTTTTTCTGAATAAGGTCATATTCATAGGTTCCAAGTGTGGGATGTATCGTTTGGAGGGTGACCATTCAACCCCCTCAAGAAGCCTGGAGCTCCAAGAGCCTAGACTCTGTGGAGTCAGGTGTACCTGGGTACAAATCTAGTCTACAATTCCCAACTGCATGACCCAGAACACTTACTTCATCTATAAAATGTGGATAGTATTAGCACTGATGTCTTGGTCTGTGACAAAAAATAACACATTAGAGACAGTAAGACCCTTGGCATAGTGTCTAGCACAAATGTTCCCTATTACTACTAGCTATTTCCTCAATAGCCTACAATCCTGAAGATGGCTAAGCTTTAAGCAGGCAAGAGCAGCTGGCCAGCATCCAGCTCTAGAGAACCCAAAACATGTACCTCATGGGCCTCTTGCTCTGATTGAGCTAATTTGGTAAAGTTGAATCTCAACAATGAAAGGAAATTTAATGATCATGTAGGCCAATTCACCTGATTCTACAGATGATAAAAAATAGTCCTCAGAGGGAGAATATGTTTTACCATAACTGCATAGAAGTTGGTAGCACAACAAAAATTAGAACCCAGGACTTCATGCTCCCCATTTACTTCTTACCACTGCATATGATTACATGTTAGATGAGTTGTTACTGGCAATTATCTCCACTGGCATATAGAGAAATTAACATCTTTTTTTAAAAGATTTTATTTATTTATTTGACAGAGAAAGAGCACAAGTAGGCAGATCAGCAGGCAGAGGGAAAAGGAAAAGCAGGTTTCTGCCAAGCAGGGAGCCTAATGCAGGGCTCAATGGGATCATGATCTAAGCTAAAGGCAAACCGCTTAACCGACTGAGCCACCCAGGTACCCCCTGAGAAATAAAAATCTTGAAAAAATTTTTTTTTCTATTTTAGAACATTTCTTTTCTCAAATTGATTCTGTTTCTACAGTAGTTAAGACTAGCAATTTTAATTATAAAAGAACATAATGGTATAGCAGTTTGGAGCTGATTCCCTAAAATAAATTAACTTTCTCTTCACTTGCACTGACCATTGGTAAGAAGAAATTCATGTGCCCGTGTTGACCCACTCACCCCCTCCACTGTGTAGTAAAAAGTGTAATTGTTTCTTATGCTAATGAGCTCAGAAATTTTCTAATAATATTCTGTTTATTGTTTGTGCCATTATAAATTTACCAGTTATCTTGGGTAAAGAGTATGTTTCTGAGATCTCAAAGGTGAAATAAAGGGAGAAGGGAAGGCATTAAGGAGTGGAAAGCATCCAAGTCATTTTATTCACATCTGATTTCAATATAGTCACCTTTGCATTTATCTCATCTCCCTTCTAGAGTGCATATTCCTTGCTATATTACAATGAAAAGTTCCTAGAAGCCCATTTTATCTTACCTAATACTGCATCTACAAGGCACAGCATAGCGCCAGGCACATGGTGAGTTCCAAATAATTTATCACTGAATGACTTAATTTATTCTCACTTAATATTTATTAAGTTAGACATATTGAGAAGCTCTCTATTTAAACAGTCACTTTTGTACCTTCTACACAATGCACCATATGTGGTTAATATTCAAACATGTCTGTTGGATATACCACAGAAAGAATTTTTGAAGATTTCAAGTTTGGTTACTGACTTCCTCCAAATAGAAATATGGTTAACCTCATCTTAAATTACCTTTATAGTTGTAAAGCCACTTCTAAAATAATTCTAACATTCCAAATTGGCAAATTTTATTTCCAGAGTTAAGGACAGAATAAAGGACCTATGTATTAAAAATGAGTTATGGCACTAGTTTGGCCAGTGGAAGTAATTTTGGGGCAATGCCAAAAGTCTTTTTAATATGGTCCATCTAGCCTGGCATGGGAAAAGTCTACTATTGTTGCCTACCACTAGATTTCGGAGGGTATATAATCACTTCTTCAGGGCATCTAGGACAAATTGGGCAAGGCTGCCACTTAGCTGATTGATAATGAGTCTAGGTGTTAGTCTTAGATTTTATTAAATACAGCAATTATGTTAGAACAATTCAAGGCAGAACAATATCTAGAGGAAACCCAGACTGCTCTTCAGGCCAGGGTATCAAGAGGTGAAATCTACCTTTAGCTCAGTAGGTATGCTCATGAAACTAAGGGGTTTGTTTATTTGTTTGTTTGTTTTTAAGACAGATTGTTACATACAGAGAGTGTATTAGTTTGCCAGGGCTGCCTTAACAAAGTACTATCAATATGATTGACCTAAACAACAGGAATATACTGTGTCACAGTTCTGGAGGCTAGAAGTTCAAGATCAAGGTGTCAGCAGGACCATGCTCCCTCTGAAAGCACTAAGAAAGTGTCTGTTCCAGGCCTCTCTCCTAGCTCCTAGAAGTCCTGTGCCTTGGGGCAGCACCCCTCGAATCTTTGCATGATGTTTTCTCTGTGTGTGTCTCCATCCAAACTGCCTCTTCATATAAGGAAACAGTCATACTGGATTATGGGTGCACTCTACTCAAGGATAACCTCATCTTAACTACTTACATTTGCGACAACCCTATTTCCAAATTGGGTCATATTCTGAGGTAATGGGAGTTAGGACTCAGCACGGAAGTAGTGAGGATTAAGCCTTCAATATCTTTTGTGGGAACACAATTCAACCCATAACATAGAGTTACAGAATCAGTAGAAGAAAGGCATCAACCAGGCAGGGATTTTTGCATGGAGGGACTCAGCAATCCAAGGTTTTCTTATTTCAGGCACCAACAGCCTAGCCTAAAGGTGAGTTGAAGTGGTTTTAAAGTTGAAGGTAATTTTTAACACAAGGTTCTGTGAGGACACAATCTCTCCCTTTACTCACTCCAATGACACAGCCTGCTGAGGGAACCCAGGCCAAGCAAGCCAAACGTGAAAATGCAGGCACAGACCCATTGGCTAGAACAAATTCTATGCTTATCACCTGGACAATCTGACTGATGTTAAAGAGCTGGATTTGATGGATGCCAAAGAGCAGTGGGCAAATGAGCCTGCTCAGGCAAAGAAAGAGCTTGACATTTTTTTGGAGGGAAGACACCATTCAATTATTTCTCCTCCCTCCAGCGCTGATTTTCAGGCAGCTCAACACTATACGTTTTCAGAGCTTTGGAGTAAAGCACTTAGCAAGAGATTGCATGTTGTTTCAAACTGAAATAGACACAGTACTGCTTTTCCACCCTTCCTTGAATCAATGTGGCTATTTTCCAATATTAATAAAAAGCTCTGTTTCTGCAAAACTAACCTCAAACTCCATTCTCTTGCCTGAGTTCCAAAGATTTGATGACAAACTTGGCATACTAAATTTTACAGATCCAAATCAATGTTGAACACAAAAGAAAGCCCAGTGCCCTATGGTAATACAAGAGCATGATTATTTTTGGACTGAAACCGCTTAACACAAGCACAGCTGCAAAGGTCTTATTCCACTTCCAGAAGATCGTCTTTATATTCCAAATAGTATCCAAAAGTCATAGAAACCAAGCTCAGACAGCATTATTAATATGAAATAAGTTATGTCACACTTGGTTTTCAAAGATAGTAAATCCACCAACACCAGTAAAATTAAATAAATATTTGAAGTCTGAAGTTAACATCTATGAGAGAGCCAGGAAAAATGAAAATTTCAAATCTGATTTAGGAAAAAAAAGTCTTTTTCCTTAGTTTCTCCCTGACCATTTAAAGTTAACTATATATTGCCTACAGAAATGCTATTTATTCAATGATGAAACTTCCATCTAAAATGAAATTAGCAAGAATAAATATATACGCAAGTAAAACTGACTGTACAGTGAGTGGTACACAGCCATAATGGGTGTTTGGATACACCCAGTCTCATGTCACTTCCCTGCATAAATGTTTTACTGAAGCCCCAGTGAAGTCAAGGTACCTTTCAGAAGGCCTTTAAGAATCTGGTCTCTGGGTGCCTGGGTGGTGTAGTCGGTTAAGCATCTGACTATTGACCTCAGTTCAGGTCATAGTCTCAGGGTCATGAGATGGACCCCCACACTGGACTCTGCCTTCAGTGTGAAATCTGCTTGAGATTCTCTCTCCCTCTCTTTCTGCCCCTTATATTCATGTGCATGTTTTCTCTCTAAAATAAATAAATCTTTGGGGAAAAAAAAAAAAGAATATGGTCTCTGGTTGACCCTTCACCATCCTGTCTAATCCATGCACCTCACATGCCTAATCCTCATCCTGGATCCCATTATACCCACTCTCTTCCCTCCGGGCATATTATGACTATACTGTCCATACGCTCTAGAGCCCTGGGGCAATTTCACCCAAGGGCTCAGTAGTCCATGAAACAAGTCTCTGAAATGGGCCAGGTGTTCCTTTTATGTGCTACTTGGTGGGCACCTATGTTGCACCTATTAGTATATGCTTTGTACTGGGAGATTTACAGGTCTACCTTCTCTCACCAGCTACAGGCTCCATAAGAGGAGAGACTTGAATAACTCATGTTATTTGGTCAATAGATGTGAATAAATAACTGTTGAGTGAATAAGTAGAAGTTATCACAAGACTTTCATTAACCACATCTTCCACATATGATAATTATGTTTGTCAAAAACAACATAATTAAACTGTGTTTATAGAAAGATCAGATTCGGTATAAGAGAAAATAGTGGTCTTCTGTTCTGCACAGGGTCAGCGATGTTCTAGGGGATTTTTGCTGTTTGGAACATCATACTGTTTATGGCTTTTTTTATTTTTCCAAGTTTTTAACTTCATCTTAGAACTAGGAAAAACATACGTCAAAAATTATTTAAATTATCTGTCTTCCTGGTATCCAAAAATAACATCTGTTGATTGTTTTTGCATCTGTTTTCCAATCCTTCTCCCTCTCTTTTTTTTTTTTAAATGAGCATCAATATTTAAAAGAGATGGTGACAGACTAGACCTTGTCAATCTAATGTTTACGTGATGGTGAAGAATCTAGAAAAAATTATCAATGTAGAAACAGGAAAAAATGACATTTTTCCACAACACAATGACTATCTTTCAATATCCACAAAATCACTACGCAAAAGATAAATTAAACTCAAATCCAAATGACTTTTTTTTTTAAAGATTTTCATTTATTTATTTATTTTTTAAGATGTTTTATTTATTTGACAGACAGAGATCACAAGTAGGCAGAGAAGCAGGCAGAGAGAGAGAGAGGAGGAAGCAGGCTCCCTGCTGAGCAGAGAGTCCGATGTGGGGCTCGATCCCAGAACCCTGGGATCATGACCTGAGCCAAAGGCAGAGGCTTTAACCCACTGAGCCACCCAGGCGCCCCCAAATGACTTTTGAAAGTAGAAATAATATAAAAAGATACCCTAAAAAAAAAAAAGATATCCTAATCTGTATTTCAGCTCAGTATGAGGACAAACTTCCTAAATATTTAAGCTTTATGAAAATTGATGCAGCTTCTTCTTCAGGAAGTGAGTTTCCTCTGCCTGAAGGTACATAAACTGAAGCTAATTGCCTATTTGTTGAGAATAGTAAGAGAAGTGACACATCAATCAAATTAATCCTGGAGATGACCTGGAGATGACCTCTGCAGTTCTTCCAAGTATGAGATTTAATGATTCCATGACAACGGATTTTTAAATTCATTATCAAGAATAATTTCAAAAGCCAGTCTCTTTCATTTTGGGCAAGAAATAAAATATTAGAGATAATTCATTTTACCCAGGTTCAACAAATATATATACATACATATAAAATATGTATATACGTGTTTACATATAAGATACTTCCACTGTGTAAAAAGGATGAAAGGTACATACATGTTCAACAAAAGGCATTAATAGAATGTTCACTGGAACACTATTCATAATAGTCTCAGTCTGGAAACTACCCAAATGCACCTCAACAACAGAAAAAATAAAAATTAAATGTTCTCCCAATGGAATACTTTACAGTCATAAGAACAAAGATATTAGCAGTATATGTAATAATGTGCATGAATCTCACAAACAAGAGGTTGAGCAAAAGACACAGAAGAGTAAACACAAGCAGGCAACACTAACATGCTGCATTAGAAGTGAGGACAAGGGTTATCACTGTTTGGATTTTGACTTAAAATGGGTGAAAGAAGGCTTCAGGTGCCTTTTTGTTCCTTGATCTCAGTGCTTTTTACACAGATGTGTTCACTTTTCAAGACTACAATGAACTGGACATATGATTGGTGCATTTTTCTGAACATATGCTGTACTTCAAAACAAAGTTGCAACAAAGGCCTCTATGTCTATTTGTTTTCTATATTCAATACTATGGAAAAACTCATTATGGCAAAATCACATGATTTATATTTTAAAGAATTATTCATTAGGAGGATCTAAATAATATGAAAAGGTTTAAAGATTATATAAAAACTTATGAATGAAAATATGTGTTTTAGAGACAAACACTAGCAATGAACTCTGGTCATCTTGATATTATTTTATCTCATTTGTGCTGAAATCCATATGCATTAACAACTAATTATAGATCTCTTTTAGGTTTGTTTTCATGCTGCTTTTAAAAATGTTGGCTTATTTTTCATGGGAAGTCTGGCAGAAATTAAACCTCCTAGAATTTTTTAAGCATTTTCATTTATGGATAAAAGTATACAGCCATATTATTGCGCTTCCAAAAGCCGTACACTTATCCAGTAGAGCAGGTGCACCGATTTAACAGGCCACAGCCACAGTCATTCAGATAATCTCTACGCAAACAAAAGCCCAACTGCCAGATTCTTTATACTTTCCAAAGCCAACAGAAAAGGTTTGGATATTCCTCTTGGAAAAAAATTAATACTGGACCATGTAATTGACGCAAAAATATTATTTTTCAAGTACTGGCAGCATTTTTCTGTTACAGAAGTCAGCAATATTCTTTGAAAATGTCCAGATAGTAAATATTTAGGCTTTCCATTCCATATGGTCTCTGTCACAAGTACTCCACTCTGCTCTTATAGAGTGGAAGCAGCCACAGACAATATGTAAACAAAAGAGTGTGGCTGTGTTCCAATAAAACTTTATTTACAAAAAGTGAGTAGGCCAGATTTGGCCTGTGAATTATAGTTTTCAGCCCTGGTTCTAGGAGAATAAAAAGGTGTTTTGATTTGTTTTGTTTCTCTTTCCCTACACGCCTATCAAACCAGCAGAATTATCTATTGTTATCATTCAGTGGTTCTTAATCTGAGAAAACTAGATTTTTGGATGTCCTTAAACTCTCCCCATTATTAAAGTCTGATGAAAATAATCCATTTATCTAGCATGCACAGACTAATAGAAATGGTAGTCTTTTATGCTTTTGACTAGAATGTCCCCTAATTTTTCCTTCTGAAATATTTTTTCATACTTTTTCCTAATTTCTATTGAACCTTCAAAATTTAGCTTAAAACTCTACCAAAAAAAGGCATTTCCCAACACTCCAGGCTAGGTCATCTCCCCACCATACTCTCCTCCCCCACCCCCCCACCCCACTATTTTTCCTTTATGTCACTTATCACAGTTGATAAGCCATTTAGAGTAGTTGTTAATATCCCAGACTCAAATGCCAGACCACCTAGGATTAAATCTCAGCTCTAAAATTATTAGTTCTGCAAACTCTGATAAGTAGTTTACTTTTCTATGTTGTGCCCTCATCTGTAAAATGGAGATAATAGTAGTAACCCATTACATAGGGTTGTGTGAAGATTAAATCATTATGTACAAGTAAAGCACTTATAACAGTACCTGCACATAGTCAAAATTAGGTGTTATTTGTAATAGTTAATAGTGGAACATTCATCTACATACTTGTGCAAAAAATATTCATGTGGCAACTACTATGCACCATATCTCCATTATAATCTAAGCTCCATAATATAGAATGAATAAATCTAGTGGCTTATAATAACATAAATTAGCTCATAGCTTTATAGGTCATAATCCACTGAGATCTATGTTCAGAGCATCACAAGACTGCCATCAAAATGTCAGCTGGACTCCGTGTTATCTGGAGACCGTGAAAGAATCTACTTCTGGGCTTATTCTTCCTCACTCCTATTACTGATAGAATTTAGTTCTTCGTGATTTTAAGACTGAGGTCTCTTCCTTGCTGGCTGACAACCAGGGCCTATTTCAGCTCCTCAGGACCATCTGCATTCTTTCCCTGGGAGCCCCTTTTCTTCAAGCCAGCAGTAATGTATCAAATCCTCCTCGTGCTTTGAATCTCTCAGACTTCTTCATCCACCAACAGAGAAAGCTCTCTGCTTTTAAAAACTCACATGACTACACTGAGCCCACCCAAATAACCTCCTTATTTTAAGGTCAACCTGCGCCTTATAGGGTAACATAATTATGGGAGTGACATCTTATCATATTCACAAGTACCAGCGATTAGGGCATGGAGTCTTTGACTAGGGATGAAGGGTATAGGCAAGGTTAGAAACT
This sequence comes from Enhydra lutris kenyoni, assembly GCF_002288905.1. Lineage (NCBI taxonomy): Eukaryota > Metazoa > Chordata > Mammalia > Carnivora > Mustelidae > Enhydra > Enhydra lutris. The sequence goes on from NW_019154105.1 coordinate 55,001,192, forward strand.
CTGCGTGCCACATAATGAAAACTCAGTAAATATCATGAATGAACCATAACTTCACCTCATGTTGACCACAGGCTCAAGCTGATTGAAAATAAATTTATTACCGAATAAATTATTTATTGTTGTTGGACAAAAATTTTCTTAGTATCTATAAAAGATACTTAATAAAAGATTCTTTAATTAAGACTGAAAAGTGGGAGCAATTATCTTAACCAGCTAGCACCCACCTGGTAAACAATGAGAATGAACTCCTTAGTCATTCATTTACCCCACAACTATGGACACTGAGCTAAAGGCTGATAGAAAACAGCAGCAGATATTATTAGCAAATATACAGAAATCCTACTCTCACAAAACTCATGTTAGTGGAAAGACTCAGGACAGTGGTTCAGAATCTGGAGCCTGGTTACCCATCTTCAAATACAGGCCCCTGTATAATCTTGGGAAGTTACTTAATACATTTTACCTCAGTTTTCTTACCTGTAACAGGTGAAAATACAATACTATATGTTCATAAGACCATTGTGAGGATTAAATTAGTTAACGAAATTAGCTATCTATATTTATTAATGCAAATCCTTAGAACTTTAGCACAGGATTTCTTAATCTCAGCACTGTTGACACCATGGGCAAATGATTCTTTGTAGTGGGGACTGTCCTTTACACTGTCAGATGTCTCAAGGAACCCTGGCCTCAACCCAATAGATGCCACTAGCACAGCGCCCCCATGCTCCCCAACCAGTTGTGACAACCAAAAATGTCTCCAGACATAGCCAAATGTCTCCTGGGAGCAAAATGAGCACATATAGGTGATTAAGAACCACTGATCTACCACATAGTAAATTTCCAACACATATTAGCTATTACTACATTAAATTTTTACCTGACTATGAAGGGAAAAGGGAGAGCTTTCTCATAGAAGGCAACTCTTACATGGAGTTATGACAAAATCCCATACATAAAAAAGCATGCAGTACTATGTTGTGCAGACACTAAATCGTAGTCAACATTAATTTCTCTCTTTTCTCCCCAATCCTCAAAAATGACTTAGAGTGCAGTCTTTCTCAGAATACCTTGTTTTTTTACTTTATTGCTAAGGACTTCATTTTTAATTTCATTTTTATCTTCCACTTTCTAGTCTACTAACCAGCTCTTTCAACCTCAGTTATAATCTTACTGCAGGTCATTTACTTGAAGGAATGGTTTCTTGCACAGAATAATATAAAAACTAGAATAAAACCACTCCTGAATGTGATGTTCTTGTGCCTCCACATATTCCTGTAGGAATTGAAAAGTGGCTTCAACAGAAAATCTTTTTGTGTTTATTTCAAATTATTTTTTGTTGAAAGCCTTCCTAAGATGTATCAAGTTTTTGCTTTGCCATAGTAACTATAAGCTGATGGCAATAACAGAAGTTGTCTTTAATGACTGAAGATCATTCCGATGCTAGAAGCATTGTTGTTCTGGGCATTGATCTTTCTAATACAGGGCTGTAGATGTAGAAGATTGGGGTGCTGAGCACAAAACGTATGAAACTTTTCCACTCCAAATCATCAATATTGGTTTGTTGTCTTGTCACTGGCTTTATCCTCAAGTGTCAGAAATGTATCAAATTAATTGTGGTTTCAATTAAATTGTTTCAAATTAATTGTGTCCGTTTAAAATTACAATGAAATACTAAGTGCCCTAAACTACATTTTAGAGTAATCAGCTTTTACAAGTAAATCTTAAACTCTGACAAAACATAAAAATGATTAAGAAAGGGACTGAGTGTGGGAAAATTTTAATTTCCCAGCCCCATGCAGTCAGACTTGGTCTTCATTTGAACTGGTCAGTGAAATTTGAGGGGAAGTAAGGTATCTTACTCTCAAGCAGAAATTTTCTTTTTCTTTCTTTTTTTTTTTTTTATGTTTTTAAGATTTTATTTACTTATTTGTGTGAGAGAGAGAAAGAGCGATTGAGCATAAGCAGGAAGAGCAGCAGGCAGAGGAGAAGCAGGCTCCCCATTGAGCCTGGAGCCTGATGTGGGATTCAATACCAGGACCCTGGGATCATGACCTGAGCCGAAAGCAGTCGCTTAACCAACTGAATCACCCAGGCGTCCCTCAAGCAGAAATTTTCAAGCCAATATGTGGTTCATATCACTGACCTCTTTTCCCTCTGCCAAGAGATCAGGAACATTCCAGATACGAACTGCTCCAATTGTATGGATCTCAGTGTAAGGATAGTATGGAAAAATCATCTTGAGACAAACTTATGGCAAGAATGAGAAATAAAGGGGTGCCTGGGTGGCTCAGTCAGTTAAATGTCTGCCTTCAGCTCAGGTCAAAATCCCAGGGTCCTGGGATAGAGCCCCAAGTCAGGCTCCCTGGTCAATGGGGAGTCTTCTTCTTCCTCTCCCTCTTTCCTTCCTCCTGACCACTCTCTCTGTTTCAAATAAATAAAATCTTAAAAAAAAAAAAAAAAGAATGAGAAATAAACCTTCAACTTTATGTTTGTTACCACAGCATTACCCTGCATATACTAACTGATATATGTAGTAATAGTTATTCATTTATTGACAGTTTTGCACTTGTACTCTCTATATATGCCAGGCAGAAGAGTAGAAACTTGGAGCACCTGAGTGGCTCAGCTGGTTAAGCAGCTATCTTGAGCTCAGGTCAGGAGCCCAGAGTGCTGGGTTGGAGCCCCATATTGGGGATTCAGTGGGGAATCTGCTTCTCCCTCTTCCTTTGTCCCTCCCCTTCCCCACTCATGCTTGCTCTCTCTCTCAAGTGAATAAATAAAATCTTAAAAAAAAAAAAAAAAGAAAGAAAGAAAGAATAGATACTGAAAAAAAAAGGAAATAGAAGTATACTTGTCCCTAAAGGAGCTTACAGTATAGTGAGATTAAAATACCTACTAACTGGAAAATTAGATAACCTGAAAATTGGGGCACCTGGGTGGCTTAGTGGGTTAAAGCCTCTGCATTTGGCTCAGGTCATGATCCCAGGGTCCTGGGATCAAGCCCCATAGCAGGCTTTCTGCTCAGCAGGGAGCCTGGTTCCTTTCCTCTCTCTCTGCCTGCCTCTCTCCCTACTTGTGATCTCTGCCTATTAAATAAATAAAATCTTTAAAAAAAAAAAAAGATAACCTAAAAATTGCCTTCTGACTATATTCCCATTGCTGCATTCTAAAATTGGAGGGTTCTCTATGGCAAAGCAGAAGAGATGAAGCATTATGTGAGGCAGTTAGATAAGAAAACCTTGGAAGCTGGGCAATTCGATGAACCTAATTAACAAGGTGGTTATCTTTTCTTTTGGCAACCACAATCCATGCCAGAAACACATATACAAATAGGGGCAGATTTTAGATCCAACTGCAGGGGAGAAGCCATGAGAGATGGTCAGTTAGTGTTCTCTCTAAATGTCCATGCAGAGAGAACAGAACCCACTTGGCAGTCCATGCTTGTTCAGCTCTGAATGGGAAATGTGGTTCCCTGCAATCCCTGCTACTTACCCCACCGCCCAGAACTGCTCTCCAGGGTCATCAAACACTACTGTGTACCACAGGACAGGAAGGCCTAGTAAAGGAACACTACAGAACACAAAGACCACTTTATTATTTGGCCAGGGCTGGCATTTGGTTTTCCAAAGAGTCTGACATATGGAAATGAAGCAATTGAAACCAGCATGATTTGGGTCTGATGGCTGTCCTCTTCTCCCCTAACAGGAGTAGGCAGCATTTTATGGGCCTCATAAAAGGGTTTATGAGGCTTTGATAGGAAGTTGGCAGCCCATGCTGCCCACACTAACCTGATGAAAAACAGTTCTTCTCTGCACCTACATGAAGGGTTTGTGGTTGTGGTTGTTTACTCAGAGCCCAGGTAGAGCAGGGCCAGGGGCGTCAAAGCAATGGGTCCCAGAAATGAAAGTGGAAAAAGAACTTAGCTCTGGCATGTCAGAACTTAGAAAAGGCAGCAGCACCAGCAGGAATCCTGAACCAAGATCCTAGAAAAGCTGAGAAGACTTAACCCACTGAGCACACTTAGAGATGCCTTTCTTCCACCTTTACTAAAGGATTATTTTCTTCCTCCCACTCCACATTAGGACACTTAGGATATGATGACTAAGAGCATAAGCTTTGAAGATGGAGGACCTGACTTGAATTCTACCCCCATGATTTACTAGCTGTGTGGCTTTAAGTAAAGCACGGAGCCTCTCTGGTCCTCTGTTTCCTACTCTTGCTTAATAATGAGTAAATGAAATTATTTCAACAAAGTTCTCAAAACAATTCCTGGTACACAAAGACCATTGAGAAATTAATGGCCATCACTGGAAGATCTAGGTTTAAGACTTAATTCCATCCTAGGCAGGTCAACTGACCAGACAGATTCTAAGTTTCCTCACCATCAATGTGAAAATGATGGAAGTGGGATGAAGGAATAAATTAAGATATTGAATATAAACAGTTGGTAAATTTTAAGGTGGAATACAAGGGATGATGCAAGGAAGCAAATTCTCAAAAGTACATTCTTGAGTAATAATAATAATGTTTAAAAGCTAATATCACCTGTGTCTTGTGTCAGAGTTGCTTCTAAGCACTTTATATGTATTTAATGCATTATCTTCATTACATTGATATGACCTCTCTACTTTACTATCTCCATTCTATAGGATGGAGGTTACTGAGGCAGAGAGGTTTAAAAAACTTGCCTAAAGGAGAGCAAATATTAAAACTCAGATAGCCTGACTTTTCTCCTTACTACATTAATTTTTCTGTAATTTTTATACATATTTTCAAATTTAGATATACACTTTGAAATTGTCAGACATGCTGATGTGTTGTTCTTAATGAACCAGATGGCTGGTTTTATGTATGTGGTAAAGGTAGCTGTAGCTAATTACACAAAGAGAAAATGTGTGGCTTATCAAGATTTATGTATTTTTTACTGGTTCATTCCACAAATATTGACTGAAGTCTTACAACGTGGTAGTCACCATGGTAGACACTGGCAAATTTCTCAAAATAGTTCTCAAAATTTCTTTATGAACTACTTACGGACCATTTAGTCACTGTTTCACACAACCCAACTTATTTCAACGTGGCTTCTACTATAACCCCTTCAGTTAACTACATTCACAAATGTTACATTCTAGTCACTTACTCCAATGTTTCTGTGTGTGTTTTCACCCTGTCAACTTTATTCGTAAGGTTTGCTGACTACCTTTTATTTAAAATTCCATACACCCTCAGCTCATATATGATGACACTTTTCTCCTCTGGACAGTACTTTCAATGACTCATTTTCTCCCAAGCCATTATGCATGGAACATTCCATGATGCCCCACTGCTTCATAATCAAACTCTATGCCCTGGCATTCAATGCCCTGCAAGATCATATCCCATACTAATTCTCTAGCTTTACATCCCACTATCTCCTTCATGCATGAAACCCTTCAGGACACCTCACTCTTCATTATTTGTCTAATCTCCGTATGTTTATCCAGTTTGTTCTCAGAATTAACTATCTTCCCTATTCAGTGTTTATTTCAAGGCATACTTCTCACTTGAGGCTGAACCCCAGCTAGAAGTAACATTTCTTTCTCCAACCCAAATGGTAATTTGCCATGCCACTCTCAAGACACTAACTGGATTTTATCCTGAACTACCCATTCTGAGGTTGTCTTTAAGCCTCCAGGAAGTTGTCAACACCTTCAGGGCATGGGATAGGTCTTCATTCTATTCATTCTCAAACCTAGAACAGATTTGTACTCATGACAAATGTTCAGTAAGTTTATTGGACAGGTGGTCGGATGGATGAATGGATGGTCATAGGCTCACATGACTAATAAACTAATCCCCTTTCTACCAGGGCATATGTCTTATGACATTTAGGATGAGAATGATTAAAATATCCATATCAGCAGTTGTCATCAGCTACAAATATTTCCACTTTAGAAAATATTCTTAATTTCTAATATGAGCAAAATTACAGGAAAAAAAAAAGCTTTAAAAATAAAAAGTAATTGTTGCTGGCAGCACTGGCTGGAACTCTGGTATACAGCATATTGTACATTGCTCAAACCCATAGAAGTCTCCAGTGCCTTTATTTCCTCCTCTGAACTCTGAAGTGAAGTTAAACAGAAATCCTCTAAGTGTTCCTCTGGCTCTGGAAATGTCTAGGTCTATCTTGCATCCTTCCATGGATAGTTGGGACACAATATATATTTTTTCTTCAAACAAGAAGAAATTAAGAAGGAAGTTCCATGGCACAACATTAACAGTCATCCGCCATGGTAGCTGGTAATAAAGCAGAGTTCACACCTACCAGCGGGATATATTAGAGAAAATTCTGAAAAGGATATTTATGAAAAAAGAAAATAGCACCTACCAATATTCTCTGCCATGTCTAAAATTCTAGAATTGTGTGTGTGTAAGAAACCTTAAATTATATTGAGCATTGGTTCTCAGGAGATACACATATAGAAATCTCCATACATATGAATACATGTGTGTATATATATTATAATGTGTATATGTGTGTATATACACATACAAATATCTACATGTGTGTATATGTATATATATGCATGTATATACACATATATGTATATACACACATATAAAACCACTTGTGTATTTCATGTATGCACACACATATATACTCACATATTTAAATATGCATATAGGATACATAATTTTACATATGTGTATTATGAAACATTCAAGAAATAGAAGATTTAAAGGAACAAAAAAAATGAGAAAGAAAACAAAGAGATGTGGTAGAAATGAAGCCAACTCCATTCAGTTGAAATAAAACAGGTTTTCCCTTATGTGCTGAAAATACAAAGGAATTGGCCCCTTTTAAGATATTTATCATTATTGGTGAAGCCATTGTTCTGGAGAGGAGAACAGAACTAAAGAACAGAGCTAAAATCTAATGGATTAGCAATGAACATATTTTGTATCGTGTTCATATACTTTATCAGATTCTTCTAGCCCCTAAATTCTTCCTAAATAAAACAAAATAAAGGGCACCTGGGTGGCTCAGCTGTTAAGCATCTCCCTTCTGTTCAGGTCATGATCCCAGGGTCCCAGGATCAAGCCCCACATTGGGCTTCCTGCTCGGTGGGAAGCCTGCTTCTCCCTCTCCCACTCCCCCTGCTTGTGTTCTCTTTCTCACTGTGTCTCTCTCTGTCAAATGAATAAATAAAATATTTTTTTAAATAAATAAATAAGCAAAATAAAATAATAAGATATAAAAGTGACCTTTTCCTCGTTTTTCATAAAGGCCTATGCCGGGAAAGTACACTAGCATGTGACTTCAAGAGAGCCTCTGACTCATCTGCACTGACTCATTTGTCAAGTCGATTTGGCTAAAGAATGAGTGGGAGAGGCAGTTCACAAATTATCAAGATTCGAGCAAAGGTACCTCATTTCTTAAAAAGAAAACAAACAAAAAATAAAAAATAAAAAAACAAAAGAAATCCCACAGCTATGATCAGAAACAGGTTATAAGCAGTACGAGTGAGAATGAATTCAACCAATTTTTCCAGAAAACTAAAAAACCTTGATTTCTTTGGATTTAGAGGCACAGTTGAAGGGGAGGATCCTGGGATTGCTAATATTTGCATGTCTATTATATGCAAGACCTTTTACAAATGGCACCCAATGGATTCTTCATAACAACTTTATAAGACACACCCTTTTTCTCACTTTAACAAATGGGGCCACAAAAGACTGTTCTAAGTTCATCCAGTTAATAATTGATAGAGACACAATATGAGCCTGATATGTCTGCCCCAAAGTCTATGCTCTTGGCTTCATCATAATACGTTTTATTTCATCTAACTACTATACATTTCAATTTTAAAATGCTTTTTTTACTTACTTAATTACTTTCCACCTTACAAGTAAGAGATAATAAGGTTGAAGCATTATCACTATTTTTAATTTTATGGATAGGCAACTGAGCCTCTGAAAGTTTACATTATTTCTCAGACTCATTTATTAATGTAGTACCTAAGACAAATAGCTTCTGGTTTTAAAGCTAGTTTCTTCTTGCAGTAGTGCATGCTGCATTTCACCAAACTTAGTATCAAGACAAAGCAGTGCATAGGTTTTTATTCCTTAACACACAGTCCCACTTTGAAATAACACATTAGAATTATAGACACATACATACGCACAAACACACACAGCACACTACAGAGTTATTTTAATAAATATTATATATTGAAATGTGTAATTTTTCATTAACACAAAGATTCCCAGCCAAATTGTTCTACTGCAGGAATGCTGAATACAGAATAGCAGAAACTCCTTCAGCCAAAGAAAATTGCATAAACACAAAAAACGCTAATAGCTATACTCTGTAATAGTAATAGAGGCATGTCTTTGCTTGATTGGACTAAAACAGCATTTTAATGGAATAACCTTCATTTGACATTTAGCTAACACTATTTCACAGAATCATGTTTCATTATAAAATGAGAGCCAATCTTAGCAATGATTGCAGCACTAGTTATTATAAAAATGTTTCTTATTTTATTCTCCCAATCAATACCCTCCAACTCCTATTCTAGGACTTGTTTTCCTGCTTCTGATTTGAAGAAGGAGGGAAAAGGGGACAAAAAACTTCCTGAAAGGTATTATCTTGAGAAACAATATTGCTTTACAATCTCCTAAGAGCAGCCATGTACGTTAGCACAGTTTTTTAGGTATAACCACCATTTGAAGACAGCTCTTCATTTTCCTTAAATGAAGGAAGAAATTGAAGTCAGACATGTCTGGTGACTTTCCCAAGGTTGCATAGCTATAGTGTGCCTGAAATGAGAGCCAAAATTCAAATCTAGTCATGTCCAGCCCATTCTATCACTTAAGTTGACTTATTTCAGGCTTAGAAAATGTTAAGAGAAGTTTCATCAGTAACAGGTAAAACTGAGGTCCGAAGGGATTCTTTAGGAACTCAATCCAATTGTGTTTCTCATCTTGAAATCCATTTTTCATTTAATCTCAGCTCATTAGAGTTGAAACAAACTGAAGAAAACATTCATTGAAGAAACATTATTTTGTCCAATTATGGACCAGAGATCATGCTAGGTCCTAGAGCTACAAAGACAAAGAAAGCAGGACCCATGGCTCTAAATAAATGATTGCAGTGCTAATTATTTGTACAACAAAAGGAAACAAAAGTTTTATGGCGGTGCTGGGGTAGAATTATGTGCAAGGTAGAAATAGATACTAAGGGCAGAATACTTAATTTTGCCAGTGGGCACAGGAAAGGGAAACAGAATTCACAGAGGAAGCTAACATTTTAGTTACAACTTTTTTAATGTGTACATGTTCATTAAAGTGGAAGGGAGGAGTGAAGAGGTGCTGGGTAGGTGGAGATCTGGTATAACTACAGGTTTGGTGACCTTGGAGGGCACTGCAAATAGTTCCTTCCACATGACCTGGGATTTACTGTGGGTGTGAACTCAGAGAGAGAGGGGGGGGGAGAGAGAGAGAGTGCGAGCATGTGTTTCCAGGTAGGTGCTGGCAATAAAAGACTCCCCATCACTAGCCTGTTATGGCACCTTGACGTGAATCAGAAAAGAGTGCCCCTGACTGGATCCAATATTTGCAGTCACCTTCCCCTCACCAGCTCCCTAATGTGGTGGCATTGAAACGCAGAATGCAGAAGAGACACAGAACAGACGAGATAAGATGGAAGACATGGTGAAGCCATGTAGAGTCTGAATGCTCAGCTTTCTCCCGTGTTATGGAGCCATTAAAGAGTTTTGCAAAGGTACAAAACTGGCAGCAGAGAGATGGCAGGAAATGACAGCAACTGCAGTGAGGGCCAAGTCACACCTTACAACTAACTTCCTTTTCTATAACAAATTTCATGTTCTCTCAAAAGATAGAAGCAAAATATTAAAATAGTTAATTAAGGGCAATACGTGCCCTTCTATTTTTTTTTTAATCTTTTTTTTAATCAGCATAAGAACAAATAATTCAGGGTTTGTTGCCCTTTCCTCTGCCCGTAACATAAAAACTAGTTTTGAGGTGGGAATAGGGAACTTATATACCAACCTGGCATCGGCTTTAGACCGACATGTTGGCATCATTGGCTTCTCCCATAACCCAGAGGTGTCCATCACCCTGCTTGGTCTCTGGATATCCTGTGAAAATGCCTACAGAAGTCTAGCAGATCACATCTAATTCTTTTAGGTATCTTGTCATACCTATTTATTCAATAAATATTTTATTGGGTACCTATGATCTAGGTTCTACAAATAGTAATAAGCAAATGAGACAGAGATCTCTGCCTGTGTTTACATAATACTTACTGTTGGCATCTGTGCTGTAGTTTCTAGGCTTGGGTCCCAAAGTCCCTGTCCCTGTGACCACTTCATCCCAACTCCAGCCCTCCTCTTACCTGGGATACCACTAAACCCCTTTAGATGACTTCTTGTCATATGTAAACTACTTCCCAGCATCAGAATACACTGATGTCTTGCTAAATGAAGGGCTGGAATTTCTCTAGGCTATATCATAAAGACTGGAGGATAATGCTCCTCTGAAAGGGGGTGAGCAGTACATGGACATCCCACCCTTTGGCCTTTAATTCTCCTTTTCCTTTCTGAAACCCAACCTATAAGAGAGCTTCTTTGTCTCCTTCTCTCTCTTCTGTTTCCTAACATCATGTCTCTCTCATGTCTTACTTCTGTCTCATGATTTTGTCTCAACAGCAAAAAGCTGTAGCTACTCAGAGGGGAAATATATCTGTGCTATAAGTATTATAAAAATATTTTTATTGAACAGTGATTCAAATTCAGATTCATCAACTCCAATCTCATACAGGAGGCATGAATGAGGAGAAATTTAGAGCAAACATTCATGCAGACTTGCAGTGGGTAGGTAATGTAGTTGTAATGTCAAGGATGATGTGTCACTGCTTTTCTGGGTCCTGAAGGAATGATGACATAATTCACAAACACAGAGGACAAGAGGACAATCACTAAGATGTTTGGTTTAGATTTTGTTTTTTGTTTTTTTGCCCCATGGCCTTGAGGTGTTTGGGAATATCTGATTGAAGATGCCCATCTATGATTCAAAAACTGGGCTGAGGATCTAAATGTGTAAATCCTTAGCACAGAAGTAGTATTTGAAGCCATGGAGAGACCATCTCACCCAACCCTCCCTCCCCACTGCTACCAACCCATTTTATACATTTTAAATCTGGAGCACAGGGTTTACTCAGTGACATAAGCAGGTCAAGTGGCTATTTTTTTGGCAGAGGCAATCTGAAGTTTTCCTCACCTCCAGCCCAGAAATGAGGTCCACAATAAGTTAGCAAGACTATGTCTCAGATGGAAAGAGATGAAAAAAAAAAAAAAAACATGTCAACCAAAATGTTGGACTCAGAGATATTACACATGTAAGAGAATTTTAAAGTTAAACTATCCCTGGATGAACTGTTACGTGTGCTTCCTGAAACACCTGCCACATTTACTTGTCATCAAAGTGAACAGAACAGCCCCCAGGGCAGGAGATCCTTTGCATAAATTAGGTGTGAGGGATGTAAAGCACATTTGTGACGTCTCTACAGGACAGCGCAGAAATGTTGGTTTGCTACAGAATGGACTAACTTCCTAGAACAAACTCTTCAGTCAGTGGTTTTGTAACTGTAACATAAATAGAAATGACTGCCCATGGGAAAAACAGCACATCCTGTGGGGGGTGGGAGGGGACACCAACTTACCCTTCCATTGGTTCTCAAACAACTAAGCAGTCAGTTCTTCTGAAAGAAACAGTCTCCAAAGTAAACCTTGTGTCTTCCCTTTCAGACTGATTGATCAAAGAACTATTAGTTGCACTATGACTTCTTGACAATTCAAAATATGCTCCTCTATAGAGTCATTGACTGGGGCTCATTTTCTACTATCAGTTTAATTCAATTACTTCTTTTTCACTCAATTATGTCAAGGTGTCTCATAGGAAAGTTGGTTCTGTAAGTTTAAAAGCTTACAAATTAAGAACAGAAGAAATTTCTGTGTCTTATGGGGAGAGTAACAGGAAGGAGTGCTCCCTCCCTCCCACGTGACCATATGCTGCTCTTCCTTTATGGCCAAACCTAATATCTCAGTACCTCATGTTCTCAGAGTAACGTCCAAATATTCAAGATGATAAAAACACAACTAGCTTTGGAAACAAGTTACAGAATGATAGATGATCATGCATTAAATTATGCTGGGATTTGAAACATAATCTACCATTCTGTGAAAGAGTACAATTTTTTTTTTCTCCAGGATAAAATATCAAAAACAAGGAAAAAGTAATTTCAAATGTACTCCCAAACTCCACTGCCCACATAGACCTGCAAAGGAACCTGTTTATTATTCATTTGTTCTTTCTGATAATAAACACATCTGGGTTCAAACCCCAGCTCCACTACTGGTCACGCGCTATGTTGCAGATATTCAGTTATGTTGTGCAGAGTAGCTTTCGAAGAACTTAAACACTGCCTCAAGGAGCTTACAATCCAGTGTGGAGCTAGACATGCAAATAAATAATTACCATATTAAGTTACTGGATGATGATGATAATAATGATGGCAGACGTGTGCACAAGGGAGCTCAGAGGAAAGGAGTACATAGGTCAGAGAAGGCACTCCAGCACAGCAGAAACTTTAGAAGGCTTTTGTGGAAGGGCAGGAAACTTCTAGGCAGTTACAGAGAAGACGGGGTACCGTACAGGTGAAACCCCTGGCAAAGACTGCTTTATGAGAAAATGATAAGGTAAGTGCCATCTGTCCACAGGTGTCTTGCATTTTATCATATGCCCTCTCCCTTGAGTGCTGTCCTCCTCAGGGTAATGCTCTTTTTTCCCAGATCCCCTTCTATAACCTCCGTCCAAGACTGTCCTGTACATGAAATCCTGACTGCCCATACTTTCCCATCTCCAGCTCCAATTTTAACACGGGTTTCCCTAAACAAAGGAATTGGTACAAGTGATACTACGATGTCTTTTTTTTTTTAATTTTATTTATTTATTTGAGATAAAGAGACAGAGTGAGAGAGCATGAGAGGGGAGGTCAGAGGGAGAAGCAGACTCCCCATGGAGCTGGGAGCCTGATGTGGGACTCAATCCCAGGACTCTGGAATAATGACCTGAGCCAAAGGCAGTCGCTTAACCAACTGAGCCACCCAGGCGCCCCAATACTAAGATGTCTAAAGAGTTTCTTGGGTGATTCAAATCCCATCTCTCCACTCTACTAACTGTGTGACATGGAGCACAAATTTAACTTTTGAGCTTCCATTTATTCATCTGGGTAGTAAAGATTATAACTCAATGGGTTATTTGAAGGTTGAATAGTCAATACCATGTATCTCTAAATAAAGAATGAGAACATTTTCTTCAAAGAGAATATCTAAAGGTAAATTTTTGGCAAATCTGATATTTTACACTTTTATGAATATGCTCAAAATATTTAAAATACACACTACCAATAATTAAGGTATATCTTATGCACTCACATAAAATAATGTTTTATGTAAATAATGTCTGAATTTAAAATACCGCTTTTTGTCTCTTTAATAAACGGTGCTGGGAAAATTGGACAGCTATGTATAGAAGAATGAAACCCAACCATTCTCTTACACTATACACAAAGATAAACTCAAAATGGATAAAAGACCCTCAACATGAGGCATGAATCTATCAAAATCCTAGAGAAAAACATAGGCACTAATCTCTTCAACATTGGCCACAGCAACTTCTTTCAGACATGTCTCCAAAGGCAAAGGAAACAAAACCAAAATGAACTTTTGGAACTTCATCAAGATCAAAAGCTTCTGCACAGCAGAAAGGCAACAGTCAACAAAACAAAGAGGCAACCCATAGTATGAGAGAAGATATTCACAAATGACACTACAGACAAAGCACTAATAGCCAAGACCTATAAAGAACTCCTCAAACTCAACACACACAAAACAGATAATCACATCAAAAAATGGGCAGAAGACATGAACAGACACTTCTCCAAAGAAGACATACAAAGGCTAACAGACACATTAAAAAATGTTCATCATCATTAGCCACCAGGGAGATTCAAATCAAAACCCCATTGAGATACCACCTTACACCAGTTAGAATGGCCAAAATCAACAAGATAGTAAACACCAAGTGTTGGAGAGGATGTGGAGAAAGGGGAACCCTCTTACACTGTTGGTGGGAATGCAGGTTGGTGCAGCCACTTTGGAAAACAGTGTGGAGATTCCTTAAGAAATTAAAAATAGAGCTTCCCTATGACCCTGCAATTGCACTATTGGGTATTTACCGCAAAGATACAGATGTAGTGAACAGAAGGGCCATCTGTACCGCAGTGTTCACAGAAGCAATGGCCACAGTCAACAAACTGCACAAAGAACCAAGATGCCCTTCAACAGATGAATGGAAAAAGAAGATATGGTCCATATATACAATGGAGTATTATGCCTCCATCAGAAAGAATGAAGACCCAACTTTTGTATCAACATGGACGGGACTGGAAGAGATTATGCTGAGTGAAATAAGTCAAGCAGAGAGAGTCAATTATCATATGGTTTCACTTACTTGTGGAGCATAAGGGATAACATGGAGGACATTGGGAGATGGGGAGGAGAAGTGAATTGGGGGAAATCAGAGGGAGAGACAAACCATGAGAGACTGTGGACTCTGAGATACAAACTGGGGATTTGGGAGGGGAGGACGTGGGGGTTGGTGAGCCTGGTGGTGGGTATTAAGGGGGGCCCGTATTGTATGGAGCACTGGGTGAGGCACATAAACAACAAATCTTGGAACACTGAAAAAATTAAATTAAATTAAATTAAAAAAAAGTACTGCTTTTCTTTTCTTTTCTTTTTGAAAGAGAGAGTGAGTGCCAGGGCAGGGGGTGGGGGTTGGGGGGCAGGAAGGGAGGGAGAGGGAGGAGGAGAATGTTAAGAAGCAGTCTTCATTTAAAAAAAGTAAGAAGCAGGCTTCATGCCCAGCATGGAGCCTACACGGGGCTCAATCTCATGACCCTGAGATCATGACCTGAGCCGAAATCAAGAGTCAGACGTTTAACTGACTGAGTTACCCAGGCTCCCCTAAAATACTGCTTTTTCAAGTCACACTTTGTGAATCTGTCTTTTCTAACTGTGCAGATACATACTCAACATCAAAGCCACATCACCACAGAACACAAGTTTCAGAGCACATCATTATCACTTGAAATACAGAAACTTTTATGCTGTAACATCCTTGTCGGATGCTCTCTGGAATTTTATCCCAGGATGCACATGTCCATCTGCTTCCCCGAATGTGTTATCAAAAATATCCAAAGGTTTACATAGAGATAATCCAAAATAAAGAACCAAAGAATAACAAAATTAAGTTTAGGAAAAGGGGAGGAGGGGCGCCGAGTTGGCTCAGTATCTGCTTCCGTGCAGGTCATGACCCCAGGTTCTCGGGATTGAGCCCCAAATCCTGCTGGTCTCTCTCCCTCTGCTTCTCCCCCTTCTTGTGCATTCTCTCTGTCTCTCTCGCTGTCTCTCTGTCAAATAGATGAAAAAAATCTTAAAAAAATAAAAAAGAAGGGGGGAAAGGGAGGGAAGGGAGAAAGGAGAGAAATAACAGAAATCTACATCTAAAACGTTATTGATTATAAAATCTTTATAAAAAGTTTATAAACTTTATAAAAAGTTTAAGGTGAAACAGAAGATAAGTGATATTACAATATATAACTTAACACTAACACTAAAAGTACTGAATAGAAAATCCTAAATTGCTCTTTATAAAAGGAAGTGGGGTGAGGGATTAAGAACTAAAATCACCCTGTAAGTATTTATACTACTCAGTAGACAAACAGACATTTCTCTTTCTTTGTTGTTTTCGGTCATAAATAAGAATGCACGTATTTAAGAAAGCAAAATACCTCCCCTTTTAAAACAAAGAGCAACCTTTACCTATTTCCCTCTCCCCAGAGCAACCACTCTCAGTTCTTTGAAGTGATAGTCTTATTTGCTTCTTCTCACTGGCCTTTTGCCACTATTATTTGCCTCTTGGGTTTCAGTGGGAAACTACTCGACTCCTCCATGGAAGATGACGAGTTAGTTCTGTTTCCTTTGTCAGCCTCCAACATGCATGCACGCACACACACGTACACATACACACGCATGCACACACACGCACACACGTACATGCACTCCGTCTCACAGACAGTCGCATAGTTTTATTACCACCTACTTCCCAATGTGGTTAAAAATGCTTACATGATTGTAACCGTGAAAAGTGCTATTCAGACGTTGTAACATACTGGGTAGTAATGATTAGTTATCCTTTCCCACAAAATGTAAACTTCTGGGAGAAGGGTCTTCTGGAAAGACCAGTTCAGTTTGGAAATGACAGTAACCTATCCCATGAGAAGCTCCTGTTACAGCCTCTGGGAGGGATCTGCCCAAGAGAGAACTTGGAAAAAGTTTACCAGGAGTGACTACAGCCTGGGCAGGGCCACAGCTGATCTCAGAGCATAGCCACACTCATCTTTCCCCATTTCCACCAGGCATCCTAAATTCCCCTCACCCTCTGCTATCATCTTGGCACATTTCAGGGATTTACTCTGACAGCGTGGGCCAGACCTTAATACACAAAGGTTCACAGCCTTCTCAGACCACGGTTGGTGCACACATCCACTCACAGTTGCAATGGGACAATGACCAGGAGGCAGCCAAGTCAATCACCTGGGTGTCTCATATATCTCATATATCTGGCCCCCCCACCTTTTTTCACCGATGCACAAGCCAATCCAGTCATAAACCAAGCTTATCTCCCCCACACTCCTTCAAATGTTTGCATAGAACCCCCTTAACAGGTATATGTGAAGGCCAGGGAGCAAGTGCTGTGCAATTGTGGTGGGTGACATGGGCATACACATGTCCTCCAGTCCTTCTCACAGTCCAACCCAGATGTACTATTTCCACCTTAGGATGGACAGCTGCTAGATTTGTCCCACTTTATGGCTTGGTGGCTATGACAGAACCTAGATCAGAGTGAGAAGTCCTGGCTGTGGGGTCATTTGGTATCTAACAGTCAAATGCTCCATCTCTAGTAAGACCCAGTAACATACCGCAAACTCTCAAACGATGCACAATTGTCTGTGGTGAATGGCACAGCCTCATTCTAGAATCCCAGAGGTATGAATTTTGATTCCCATACTGAGCTTGTCAAAAATTTCACACTGCATCCTTGCCCACTACAAACAACTCCAATACCACAGAGTCTGCAAGATCATATGACTCAACAGGAGAGCTGATTGTCTCTTGGCCTAGATTTGCTACAGGGCCCTTTCCTGCTCTAGGCCCTACTCAAAGTTGTGTCATTTAGTATACTGTCATCCAGTAGAGCTGTGTCACCGTGTATCTGTGTCATTCAGCATATGGCTGGAACAACATTCTTAGATACGGAATGTGTAATGTTCCATATCTTGGTGTGATAGCATTATATGGAAAGATAAGTCATATAAGCACACAGTGAGCTGCCAGCACCTACAAGCCAAGAGAAGAAGCCTTAGAATGAAATCCACCTTGCCAGCAGCTTGATCTGAGACATCCACCCTCCAGAACTTTCGAGAGAGAAAATTCTATTGTTTGAACTGCCCAGTCTGTAATATTTTGTTACAGCAGCCTAGGCAGACTTATATCTAAAGAAGCATACTAGATGCTGATTTTCCTTAGTTTTTGAAAAGGGATGCTGTCTTAGTTTCCTAGGGTAGCCATAACAAAGTATTAAAAACCTGGAAGCTTAAAGCAACAGAACTGTATTGTCTCTCAGTTCTGAAGGCTGGAATGCTGAGATCAGAGCGCCAAGCATGACTGATTTCAGATGCAAGCCCGCTTCCTATCTTGAAAACATTTGACCAGTCCCTGTGTGCTCACACGGCACAGAGAGGAGAGAGAGAGAGATAGCAAGCCCTCTGACGTCTCTTCTTTTAAGGACTCTAATAACATCATGAGGGCCCCACCCACCTCATCTAAACCAAACTCTCTCCCAAAGGCCCCATCCAAATACCACTGCAAGGCACTGACACATTTTAGAATCCTAACATACCCCCAATAATTAAATTTTACAAAGATGGCAAAAGAAATAAAGTCACACAAAAACTTTACTTAAGAATGCACACATAAACCATCAATAAAATACTAGCCTACTGTGGCAGATTTCCTACCGTTCACCAATGTTCTTTTCCCCCTCTTTCTTGGCACATGGAAGGATTTTACTTCCATGTCTTCTTGAATTTAGAAAAGGCCATGCTACATTAATCTGTAGCCAATTAAATGTGAGCAGAAATTAATATGATTTGGGGGCACCTGGGTGGCTCAGTCGGTTAAGCATCAGACTCTTTGATTTTGGCTCAGGTACTCATTTCAGAGTTGTGAGATCCAGCCCTGCATCTGCCTCCATGCTCTGCAGGCAGTCTGCTTAGGATTGCCTCTCTTCCTCTCCCACTGCCCCTCCCCACAGTTTGTGCATGCTCTCTCTCTCTTTCTCTCTCTCTCAAATAAATAAATATTTTTAAAAAGAGAGAAATTAATATGATTTTGGGGTACTATCACTGAATGACCAGTGCCCAATTCTTCACCTCTCTTCCCCTGCACTGGAGACTGAGGGAGTTGCAGTCAGACATAGATAAAGTAATCTAACATTTGCAGAATAGTTGCTCCAGAGACTTATACATAACCAAGCAGACTTTGTGAGGCTAAGAACTAGTTTTTGTTGTTTTAAGTCACTGACTTTTGAGATTTTTTTTAAAAGACTATTTATTTGAGAGAGAGTGAGAGCAAGAGAGCTCACAGAGGAGGAGGGAGAAGCAGATTTACCACTGAGCAGGGAACCCTCTTCAGGGCTAGGTCCAAGGACCCTGAGATCACGACCTGAGCCAAAGGCAGTCACTTAACCAACTGAGCCACCCAGGTATTCCTTGAGATTGTTTTTAATCATGAAATAATCTAGCTTATATGACAGATATACCAATCAATATCCATAGAATATTTAAAAAATAATATGTGAAATCCAATTAGCCAAGGAAAAAAAAGGGTGAATCAATATCAAGAAGTACAATATCTTAACATCATAGAAGCAAAACTAAAACTATGCAAGCATTCCAATAAAACTTTCTCATTCCACTTAAAAACTTCTCTGTATATTAAAAATAAGAGGTCGGGTTTTTTGTTTGTTTTTTTTGTTTGTTTTTGTTTTTGTTTTTGAGTGAGAGCAGGCATGTGAGAGAAGGGTGGACGAGGGGCAGAGGGAGAGAGAGAATCTTAAGCAGGCTCCAAACTCAGCATGGAGCCTGTTGTGGGACTTGATCTC
This sequence comes from Enhydra lutris kenyoni, assembly GCF_002288905.1. Lineage (NCBI taxonomy): Eukaryota > Metazoa > Chordata > Mammalia > Carnivora > Mustelidae > Enhydra > Enhydra lutris. Next base: position 55,020,548 of record NW_019154105.1, read on the forward strand.
ACCACCCTGAGATCAAGACCTGAGCTGAAATCAAGAGTTGGATTCCTAACTGAACAACCCAGATGCCCTAATATATTACTGATGAACCAACAGAGACATTAAAACATAACTTATGAGAATTAAGACTAAGGCAGTTAAGCCCACTCTAAAAACCAAAATTGCATGTCTTCTCAAAGCTGTAGGCAATGAAATAAGAAAAGGGAAAACAAAATTATCATTCATAAAGAATTCTATATTCTACTGAGAAAATACGTAAGCATCACCTGAAAAATTCTTAGAAGCAATAAAAAATTCAGAAAGTTGACTATCTGCAAAGCAATATAAAAAAGCAAGAATAATCAAAAAGGCCAGAAATAATCAATCAGTAAATATGTTTTAAAACTCTTACCATGTGTCAGGCTCTATTCTAGCTCTAATAATACAACAGTGAATAAAACAAACCAAAAAACAAAACAAAACAAATAAACAAAAAAAACCACCTTCCACTATGGGGCTTTTGTTGGAGGAAAAAGTACTAATACTAGCAATAATAATCCTAAAACGATAAGTAAAATACATACAGGAAACTTACAAGTAATAGCACTAATCATCTTATCCATTCCTTAAAACAAGATATGTTTGCATGGAAATTCTAACTTTATATCCCTATGACTTTAAAACCAGGAAAATAATTATATACTACACATTAACCCCCAAATCCAACCAATAGCCTATAACATAATTAAAGTCAGGGACAATCAGGGACACCTGGGTGGCTTAGTCGGTTAAGCGTCTGCCTTCAGCTCAGGTCATAATCCCAGGGTCCTAGGGATCCAGACCCACATCAGGCTCCCTGCTCAGCGGGAAACCTGCTTCTCTCTCTGCCTGCTGCTTCTCCTGCTCGTGCTCTCTTGCTCTCACTGACAAATAAATGAATAAATTCTTAAAAATTCATTTTTAAAGAATTAAAAAAATACAATCAAATACCTAAATATTAATGACAAATCTTTACCTCAGGATGTAAAATACTAAAACACTGCCTTTGTTCACCAAACAACAGATATTGTTTACAAATAGCTTCTGGCTCTGTGGTGTCCGGTCGGACATCTCCTTAGTTGATGATTCAACTGTCATGTGCTGAAATTTTAATGCTCTACCAATTGTATTTGGAATGCAAGTTAAGACTTTTCATGTGCATTGTTTTTGTTTTTGTATTTAGACCTGTGGGCATCATTTTTTTTTTTTTTCTTTTTAAACACTGACCAAACAATGTTGCATCCAAAAACACCCTGGGAAGTCTGGGCCTTAATAACCAAGAGGTATTCCACTGAGAAAATATTAACTGGGAGATATTGTGAGGATTTTTCTGTAACAGGTTAAATTCTGATAAGTGCGGTGGACAGAAAGAAAAAGGTAAGGAAGATCAGAGGACATGGTAGAGGAAACGGGTATTGCCAAATTTGAATCAGGTGGCTGAGGAAGGTCACCTTCCCTGAGAAGGTGAGAGTGGACACCTGAGAGAAGGGAGAATAAGCCAGGTAGTAGTTTGACAGGCAGGGAATTGACATTAAGCAGCAAAAAGATAGGATATTTGAAAGGCCCTGAGGCAGGAGTATGTCTGGAGTCTTTGAGCACAGAAAGCTCACAAAGGCTGGAGTGGCCAGTGGTATATAAGCTGGGGTACAAGTAGCAGGATGTGGGAGAGAGCGGCAGGCAGGCAGGGAGGGGAACGGAAGATTACAGGAGGGTGCTGTAGACTATGGAAATTACTATGGATTCTGCTAAGAGGTTGAAAGTCCTGAGTTTTGAGCTGAGGAGACAATAATCCATTCCACCAATTCTAAGGCATAGGTTTCATTTTATTTTTCACATTTTAACGTCACTGAACTAGAGATACAGTAGAGATTTGTCTTGCAATCAGTGCTGTATTATGTGGTAAATTTTTTCCAACTTAATCATACATAAAATAATGGAGTCTTGTAAAAATCTATGTTGACTTAACTTTGAGGACTGTAGTAATCCAACTTACATATTAATAGCATCATTCCGGTTGCTGTTTTGAGAGAAGACAAAAAGATACCAAGGGCTGACTAAAAAGAAACCTAAGTTACTTGGAAATAAAATAACCTATTTGTACAAATTTCATGGGTCAAATAAATCACACAGGGAATTAGATTATATTTTAAACTGAATTATAATGAATAAAAACATAAATTTTTGTTCTTTGACAGAAATATAGAGATTTAAAGGCTTAGCTTGGGAAGAAAGATCTGTTGACAAATATACAGTACATAATAAAAAATGCTTAAAATGGGGCGGGGCAAGATGGTAGAGACGTAAGAGACCCTGTTTCAACCGGCCCCCAAAGTGAGCTAATTGTCTACCAGAACACTCTGAACACCCATGGAATCAGCCTGAGATGTAGGATTATACACTTCTGGATCTCTACAGGGACATAAGATGCCAGTGGAGAGGTAAAGCAAGTGGGAATCGACTGATACAGGAAAATAAACAGAAAGGGGAGGGAGCCACCTGAAGCGACCCATTGGAAAGTACTACCCCAATACGAGAGTGCCCTGTCATTGGGGACCAGCATTAACTTGGAGTCTGGTTAAAAGCACTCAAAAAGAGCAAAATGTCTTAAGGGGCAACTGGTAGACTAGGGCGGTCACAGGCAGGGCCAAAGCCCATGGAACCAGGACAGTCACTGCTGGAGACCACCCCTGCCAGAGAGAGTGCAGCAAAGCCTCCAGGCCCTGGCCCCTGAGCTGCGGGCTTTTCACAGCTTGTACCAGCGATGGGCCAGGCACCCTCTGCGCATGAAGGAGTCTGATGTGTGCGCCCGCCAGTGCTCTCTAGAACCACTTTTGCACTCTGCATGCGCACTGCACAATCGGGAACTGAAGTGTGTTCCCCTCCCATGCCTGAGGGTGCTCTGTGCGGGGCGCTAGTCTGTGGGTGCTAGGACCGCCAAGAGTGAACACTCCCAGCCCGAGCTTGAAAATCTCAGTGTTCTGTCTCTGTTCCACGGAAGTCCCGGCAAAGGCAGCCACTAGAAGTGGACTCCCTGAACCAATATTGCTCACGGTTTTAGTAGCACGGGGGTGCAGAGACAAGCAGGGGCGATTTCCGTGACCCCTGAGACAGTGGCTGGGGGCGCGCACTGCCTGTGGGAGGTTGACAGCTCAGTAGATTTTGCAGAGGGGGAGTCTGTATGTTTGGGACCATCCAGAGGGGAGTAGACTGAGGCTTCTCTCTGAGACGGAGGTCTGGGTGCAGTTCCCTTTCCACTAAACTTCCAAAAAGCCACAAAAAAAAACCACCAAAGAACAAAAACCTCCAGAGAACAAAAGCCTGAAAAACTGGTTTCAACAGAGCCCAGCCCTTTGATGGGGAGCAGGAAGACTCAACCCAAGCAAGACTGACAGAAAAACAACTCAGCAGGCCCCTCTCCCAGAAAGCCCCTTGAAAAAACAAGAGGACAACTACCACAGGATCCCCATAAAACTATAAAACCCCAATATCAGGGGAAAAGAAGATATTAAGCTCCCGGTACTGCCCGAAAACCTGTATATTTCATAGATACAACTTTTATCTTTAAATTCATTCTCACTATTCTCATTCTTTTTATTTTTTTTAACCTATTTACCATTACAACAAGAGGTTCAATACAACAAATTCCATAATAACCTTTTAACTTGAACTTTCTTCATACGTATACCTGTGTTTTTCTTTTGCTTTTCTATTTTTTTAATATACCTATAGATAAAAGCTTCAAGGTAATCCTCCTTACTTAATCAATACCTCCCCTATATATAAACCAGTTTTAATCTCCCTTTATCTCTGGAAAGTTGAATCCTTTAACAAAGATATCAAGATCACCCAGGAAGAATCAAAACAACTTTCCTCGCCCACACTGAGGATTCATAACCGCCCTTTCATCTTTTCTTCTGTCAGTGTTTCTGTGTATTTGTTTTTGTTCTGGGATTATATAAATCTTATACTTGGGCTTTATTTTGGATGGGCTCTTTTTTTTCTCGTCATTTACTTTTGTAGGTTTTTTCGTTTGTCCGTTTCTGTTCATATACCGTATAAACCTTACCTTCGGGGCCCATTCTGGCTGGGTCTTCACTCTTTTTTTTTTTTTCCCCCCTTTTTTTTTTTTCTCTTTCTCTCTCTCTCTCTCTCTTTTTTTTTCTTTTTTCTTTCTTTTTGGTGGTGACTCCCTGTTGCTCAGAAGCATTCCAGGGTGTACCTTGCCTGGATCACAGTTGATATATTCAGCTACACATTCCCTCAACCACGTCTCACCAAAATGACTAGGAGGAGGAATGCCCAAAAGAGGAAAAATTCAGAGACTGTGCCCTCTCCATCAGAGCTATTGGATATGGACATAAACAGTATGTTGGAAAGGGAATTCAGAGTAACAATTATCCAGGCAATGGCTAGGTTGGAGAAAACCATTAATGACAACATGGAATTTATTAGGGCAGAAGTGAAAGCCACCCAGGAGGAAGCTAAAAATGCTATGAATGAGATCCAATCTAATCTAAACTCTCTAAAAGCTAGGGTAACTGAGGCAGAAGATAGAATTAGTGATCTAGAGGACAAAATGATAGAGAAAAAGGATCAGGAGGAGGCCTGGAACAAACAGCATAGAAGACACGAAAAGAGAATTAGGGAAATAAATAACGCCATGAAACATTCCAATGTCAGAATTATTGGGATCCCTAAGGGGGAGGAGAAAGAAAGAATACTAGAAGATATAGTTCAACAAATTCTCCATGAAAATTTTCCCAATCTGGGGAATGGAACAAGTGTTCCTGTCCTAGAGGCAGAAAGATCTGCCCCCCAAGATCATAGAATCTAGAAAGACCTTGAGACACCTCACTGTGAAACTGATGAATCATAATTTTAGACAGGAGCTCCTGAGAACAGCTAGGGGGAAGAGATTCCTTACATACAGAGGAAGTCCATCAGAATAAGGTCAGACCTGTCCACAGAAACCTGGCAAACCAGAAAGGGAAGGGAAGACATATTCAGGGCACTAAATGAGAAGAACATGCAGCCAACAATACTTTATCCAGCAAGGATGACATCCAAAATGCATGGAGAGATAAAGAGTTTCCAAGACAGGCAAGGTTTAAGAGTATGTGACCACCAAGCCGGCACTACAAGAAATATTAAGGGGGGGGGGTTCATAAAAGAAGAAAGAACCCAAGAGAGTCATAGAACAGAAATTTACAGAGAAAATCTATAGAAACAAGGACTTCACAGGCAACATGATGTCAATAAAAACGTATCTTTCAGTTATCACTCTCAATGTGAACGGCCTAAACACTCCCATAAAATGGCACAGAGTTGCAGATTGGATAAAACGACAGGACCCATCCATATGTTGTCTATAAGAGAACCATTTTGAACTTAATGATACATCCAGACTGAAAATGAAGGGATGGAGAAGCATCTTTCATGCCAATGGGCCTCAAAAGAAAGCTGGTAGCAATTCTCATATCATACAAATTAGATTTTAAACTAAAGACTGTAGTCAGAGATAAAGAAGGACATTATATCATATTTAAAGGGTCTATTCACCAAGAAGATCTAACAATTGTAAATATTTATGCCCCCAATATGGGAGCAGCCAACTACATAAGACAACTGTTAATCAAGATAAATTATCATATTGATATGAATACATTAATAGTAGGGGATCTTAACATGCCACTCTCAGTAATAGATCATCCAAGCAGAAAATCAATAAAGAAACAAGAGCATTGAATGACACATTGGACCAGATATATATCTGTATATACATACATATATATATTTATATATCTGTAGATATCTGTATATATATATATATATGTATATATCTGTATATACATACAGATATATATATACATATATACGTATGTATGTACATGTATATACATATACAGATATATATATACATATATATATGGATAGATCCATGGATATCTGTGTGTGTATATATATGTATATATGTATATGATATATATCTGTATATGTATATACATATCATATATATACATATATACATATGTATACATAGATGTATGTATATGTATACATATACATATGTATGTATGTATACAGATATATACATATATATGTATATGTATATATACAGATATCTACGGATATATCTGTAGATATCTGTATATGTATATATATCTGTATACATGTATACACACACACACATATATATATATAATAGATATTTACAGAACATTCCACCCTAAAACAACAGAATATTCATCTTCTCAAGCACGCATGGAACTTTCTCCAGAATAGACCACATACTGGGTCACAAATCAGGGTTCAACCAATACCAAAAGATTGAGATGATTCCCTGAATATTCTCAGACCACAATGCTTGGAACTGGAACTCAACCACAAGAAAAAGCTTGGAAGAAATTCAAACACTTGGAATCTAAAGACCACCTTGCTTAAGAATATTTGGATCAACCAGGAAATCAAAGAAGAACTTAAACAATTCATGGAAACCAATGAGAAAGAAGACACTTTGGTCCAAAATCTACGGGATATATCAAAGGCGGTCCTAAGGGAGAAACACATAGCTATCCAAGCATCCCTCAAAAAAATTGAAAAATCCAGAATACACCAGCTCTCTTTACACCTTAAAGAACTGGAAAATCAACAAATTAAGCCAACCCCATGCACAAGAAAAGAAATAATCAAGATTAGAGCAGAGATAAATGAGATAGAAACCAGAGATACAGTAGAACACATCAACAAAACTAGAAGCTGGTTCTTTGAAGGAATCAATAAGATCGATAAACCACTGGCCAACTAATCCAAAAGAAAAGAGAGAGGACGCAAATTAATAAAATTATGAATGAAAGGGGAGAGATCATGACAAATGCCAAGGAAATAGAAACAATCATCAGAAATTATCAAGAGTTATATGCCAGGGTGGTTGGGTGGTTCAGTGGGTTAAAGCCTCTGCCTTTGGCTCAGGTCATGATCCCAGGGATCGAGCCCCATGTCAGGCTCTCTGCTCAGCGGGGAGCCTGCTCCCCCCCCCCCCCCCCC
>NW_019154105.1:55027706-55183859 GCF_002288905.1 Enhydra lutris kenyoni
AAGAGTTATATGCCAATAAGTTAAGCAACCTAAAAGAAATGGATGCATTCCTGGAAACCTATAAACTTCCAAGACTGAATCAGGAAGAAATTGACAACCTGAATAGACCAATCTCTAGTATCGAGACTGAAGCAGTGATCAACAAAAAACAAGAGCCCAGGACCTGACGGATTCCCTGGAGAATTCTACCAAACATTCAAAGAAGAAATAATACATGTTCTCCTGAAGCTGTTTCAAAAAATAGAAACAGAAGGAAAACTTCCAGCCTCTTTCTATGAAGCCAGCATTACCCTGATCCCCAAACCAGGCAAAGACCCCACCAAAAAGGAGAATTTCAGACCAATATCCCTGATGAATATGGATGCCAAGATTCTCAACTAGATCCTAGCTAGTAGGATCCAACAGTACATTAAAAAGATTACCCACCATGACCAGATGGGATTTATCCTGGGATGCAAGGGTGACTCAACACTCACAAATCAATCAATGTGATAGAACAAATCAGTAAGAGAGGAGAGAAGAACCACATGGTCCTCTCAATTGATGCAGAAAAAGCATTTGACAAGATACAGCAACCGCTCCTGATTAAAACGCTTCAAAATATAGGGATACAGGGAACATTCCTTAACTTCATAAAATCTACCCACAGCAAATATCATTCTAATGGGGAAAAGCTGACAGTCTTCCCTTTGAGATCAGGAACACGACAAGGATGCTCCCTCTCACCACTGTTGTTCGACAGAGTACTAGAAGTCCTAGCAACAGCAATCAGACAACAAAAAGAAATCAAAGGTATTCAAATTGGCAAAGAACAAGTCAAACACTCTCTCTTCTCAGATGACATGATACTTTATATGGAAAACCCAAAAGACTCCACCCCCACTACTAGAACTCATACAACAATTCAGTAATGTGGCAGGATACAAAATCAATGTACAGAAATCAGTTGCTTTCTTATACACTAACAATGAAAATATAGAAAGGGAAATTAGAGAATCAATTCCATTTATGAGAGCACCAAGAACCATAAGATGCCTGGGAATAAACCTAACTAAAGAGGTAAAGGATCTGTACTTGAGGAACTACTGAACACTTAGGAAAGAAATTGAAGAAGACACAAAAAGATGGAAGACCATTCCATGCTCATGGATTGGAAGAATAAACATTGTTGAAATGTCTATACTGCCTAGAGGAGTCTATACTTTCAATGCCATCCTAACCAAATTGCTCAGCATTTTTCAAAGAGCTGGAACAAATGGTCCTAAAATTTACATGGAACCAGAAGAGACCCCACATTGCTAAGGAAATGTTGAAAAAGAAAAACGTTAAGTGGGGGCATCACATTGCCTGATTTCAAGCTTTACTACAAAGCTGTGATCACCAAGACAGCATGGTACTGGCACAAAAACAGACACATAGAAACAGAGTAGAGAGCCCAGATATGGACCTGCACCTCTATGGTCAAATAATCTTCAATGAAGCAGGAAAAAATATACAGTGGAAAAAAGAAAGTCTCTTCAATAAATGGTGCTGGGAAAATTGGACAGCTACATGTAGAAGAATGAAACTTGACCATTCTCTTATACCATACACAAAGATAAACTCAAAATGGATAAAAGACCCTCAACATGAGGCAGGAATCTATCAAAATCCTAGAGGGAGAACATAGGCAGTAATCTCTTCGACACTGGCCACAGTAACTTCTTTCAAAGGCAAAGGAAACAAAAGCAAAATGAACTTTTGGGTCTTCATCAAGATCAAAAGCTTCTGCACAGCAGAAAGAAAACAGTCAACAAAACAAAGAGGCAACCCACAGTATGGGAGAAGATATTCGCAAATGATGCTACAGACAAAGCACTAATAGCCAAAACCTATAAAGAACTCCTCAAACTCAACACACACAAAACAGATAATCACATAAAAAAATGGGCAGAAGACGTGAACAGACACTTCTCCAAAGAAGATATACAAATGGCTAACAGACACATGAAAAAATGTTCATCATCATTAGCCACCAGGGAGATTCAAATCAAAACCACACTGAGATACCACCTTATACCAGTTAGAATGGCCAAAGTCAACAAGATAGTAAACACCATGTGTTGGAGAGGATGTGGACAAAGGGGAACCCTCTTACACTGGTGGTGGGAATGCAAGTTTGTGTAGCCACTTTGGAAAACTGTGTGGAGATTCCTTAAGAAGTTAAAAATAGAGCTTTCCTATGGCCCTGCAATTGCACTACTGGGTATTTACCACAAAGATACTGATGTAGTGAAAAGAAGGGCCATCTGTACCCCAATGTTCATAGCAGCAATGGCCACAGTCGCCAAACTGTGCAAAGAACCAAGATGCCCTTCAATAGATGAATGGAAAAAAGAAGATATGGTCCATATATACAATGGAGTATTATGCCTCCACCAGAAAGGATGAAGACCCAACTTTTGTATCAACATGGATGGGACTGGAAGAGATTATGCTGAGTGAAATAAGTCAAGCAGAGAGAGTCAATTATCATATGGTTTCACTTACTTGTGGAGCATAAGGAATAACATGGAGGACATGGGGAGATGGAGAGGAGTGGGGGAAAATCAGAGAGGGAGACAAACCATGAGAGACTGTAGACTCTGAAAAACAAACTGACAGTTTTGGAGGGGACAGGTGGGGGTGTTGGATGAGCTTGGTGGTGGGTATTTTGGTGTGGTGCATAAACAATGAATGCTGGAACACTGAAAAGTAATAAAATAAAATGGTAAAAAATGCCGAAAATGCAAATAAATTCATAGAAATACCTTAAAAAGTGTAATACTCAAAGTATAGTGTTTCTCATAATGGTTAACAGAGAACCTTGATTTTTTATGCAAATGTTTGTAGCTCAATTTTTCGTTAAAATTTATTATAAGGTAGAAATTTCCACCACTAGCATGTTTTATACTTAGAGAAAGGAACAAAAAGTATTTTTAAAATATACAAGGCAATGTGGTGTACTTTAACTCCCATTTGTCTCACTTATCTTTGCTTCCTCTTCGCAACTGCCTCCACCTCGAGGTTAAATCTGCACAGTTCATTTTTAGGGAATCATTTTCCATATGTTCAATATATGTCATAATTCCTGGTGTTAAACTAGCTGAGAAAGTAACTGGTCGGCTCTCTTTCTTCACTTCTAGTTTCACAACCACTTAGCCTCGATTTCTTTAAAAATAAGAAGAGACCCTCATGCCTAATGTAACTATGTTGATTTGCTCTAAAGGGAAACCTCTGATTTACTTAACAAAAGGACAGTTCAAATAGGGATGTCAGTGAAGCCTCCTGAGTCAGAACTTGAAATTTCAGCCCCACCCATCTCAACAAGAAATGAATTTCCAACAAAATTTTACCTTTTACATTTAATAACTATTAGCAACATCTTAATATATTCATATTGTTTTTGTCAATTACATATCAATTTTTTAATTGAGAATCTCATCCAGAAGAAACTACAAAATATTTAGAGTTTTATGGTCACAAAAAATAATTTTAATTTCTAATTTTTTTTTACATATTTTTGTTACAGCAATGCAAGACGGTGAATCAATAAAAGTCTTTCAAAATAAAAATACACTGGGATAATATATGGGTAAATTGTAATGGGAAAATAATTTCAAAGAGATAAAAAATGCCTACTTCCAATGAGATAGTTTCTGCATATCTTTAAAAATGGATATTAATTATTTAAAATATAAACTTTTGGGAATGCCTGGTGGTTCAGTTGGTTCAGCATCTGCCTTCAGCTGGGGTCATGATCCCAGGGTCCTGGGATCCAGTCCTGCATCAGGCTCCCTGTTCAGTGAGGAGCCTGGTTCTCCCTCTCCCTCTGCCCCACACCCCCTGGCTCATGCTCTCTCTCTTGCTTTCACTCTCTCTCACTCTTATTCTCAAATAAATAAAATCTTTTTTTTTTTTATAAATAAAATCTTTTAAAAATAAAATAGAATAAAACTTTTCTGTATATTTTAAACATTGTAAATAAAAAAATAATATTATTATTAACATGCACATTATATTAACATTTACTAGGTATTTACTATCTTTACTACATAGGTCTTTACTACATAGGCTTTGTAGCTATCCCATCTCATTGACACTAAAGGAGTACAGAATAGATAAAATGCCCAAGTAACAGATGAGGAACTTGAGATTACAGAGGTTAATTACCATGCCAAGGACAACCAAGTTAGTAAGTTGTCAAGCTTCAAGGTTAACTTTAGTCTCTTGACACCAACACGAATGACACGACTACCTATGTTTTCCCAATGTTACTTTTTCTTTGATAATAACAATTTAAATAATGCATCAGACATATTTAACAAGCATCATGCATAAGAAATAGAAGTTGTGGTTTCTTATAATCTAGTCAGCAAGATAGGCTATGCCATAATGTATTCTTTTAATCCTTGCTTCTTTCCTTCTTTCCTTCTTTCCTGCCCTCCCTCAACAAATGGTCACTGGTCGTATTCCTTGTCTGACAATTTGCTTAGCACTGAGAGGTCTATGCTTATCTTAAGCATATAATTTAAAGCAAATTTTATCACAAGGAAAATGTCTGCTCTAGGAGGTAGAAGGGCGGGAATTCTATAATGTTAATATTAAAATATTTCTGGAATTCTACAATAAAGTCACTTCTCAGTACTACTACAAGTGTTTATGACTTAATGAACAATTATCTCAAGCTCATTAATTACCACTCATTCTTCACAACAAAGAAAGAAAAATAAATCAGCATATGTGACTGGGAGTCTCACAGAAATGAAATATTAAAGGGATAAAAATTCCTTTAGAAGCCTATAAATGGGGGGCACCTGGGTGGCTCAGTGGGTTAAAACCTCTGCCTTCTGCTCAGGTCATGATCCCAGGGTCCTGGGATCAAGCCCCGCATTGGGCTCTCTGCTCAGCGGGGAGCCTGCTTCCCTTCCTCTCTCTCTGCCTGCCTCTCTGCCCACTTGTGATCTCTGTCTGTCAAATCAATAAATAAAATCTTAAAAAAAAAAAAAAAAAGCCTATAAATGGGAGTGGCAGAGACCCTGTTGGGTCAAAGGTCATCTTCCACCCAGTCCTTCATGCTCTTGCTGTCCCCTGTACATTCTTCCCTATGAGCTTTAGTGTGTTTATTTTTTTACATTTCTATCTCTCTCTATTAAATGATAGGTCCTTGAAAAGTCCTAAAGTATCTCTCGTACTTTGTGGAGCTGGATAGTACTAGGTTCTAAATGAAAGTGTTTCATCTATGAGTAAAAGCATGACCTCTTGGTGTTACAATAGCAGCATGGCAAAAAGCAGGTAGGAAGGGAAAAAACCAATCACAGCTCAAGTGATATTGTTGTAATATAGAATTCTACCAGTCTTCGAGATCATTTCAGGAATGGGAGCAGATGGTAATGTCTCCTCCTCCCAGATTCCACAAAAATGATTGACATAAGAAGAAAATAAGGAAAAGCTTACCTTACTGCTGGAAACCAAGACAGGGTGGTACACAGAGATTTCTATTACATGTGACAGAGGCCAGTATAGCAGTAGTAAAATGATGAAGAGGTTTATTTCTCACTTGCATGACAGTCCCAGCATACATATTCCAGGTGTGATACACAGTTGTGTTTTTCTGGAACCCAGGCTTATTCCATTTTGTTGTTCTGTTGTCCCTAATATGCAGTTCATATCTCGGGCCTAAGGTGACTGTTCTAGCTCCTTCCACCACATGCACATTCCACTGAACGGAAAGAAAAAGGAATACATGAGTTCCTTTCCTTTAAAAGACATGCTGCACGTATGAAATCAAGCCCCCTATCCAGTCACATGATTCAATCACATGATCAAAACCAACTGGGAGAAAGGCTGGTTAGATGACCTTTAGCTGGTCAGCCAAGAAACCAGCCAAAACATCTAACTCTATAGAAGAAAAAAAGGAAGGAAGTCTGTGGAGGGGGAAGAGCTGATAGTCTGTGCCAAAAATAGTTTGAACAACATTAGATTAATGTAAAAGTGGATAGAAATTCCTTTTGTATCCTTTTCTAGAGGATAAAAAATGGAACAGGTCTAATAGAAAAGGTGGAATGGATTGCACAACTCTCAAGGACCCCCAGGAAGGGCACTAGCACTTCTGTTGCCAGAGCTCACAGAGACCAGAGAGTCTATCACAGCATCTGGGGTGACAGGAAAAAAGAACCATCTAGGAGGGCCCCTGGAAAGTCTTGACCAAATGGCAAAGAATTACTTGGCCCAGTGAAAGTCATGGCATTAGCTCCCTTTTTAATCCCCATCATCTACCTGCTGTTTCTCATTGCTAGATCTCAGCAATGGTTAGGAGGACATAGAATCAAATAAAATTTTCCTTTATCCCTCCATTTGGATCTGTAAGAATCAAACAGAAAACCTCACTGACAGGACTCATTTCAACCTACACCATCCATACAAAACCAGCAGAGCCCTCTCTCCAAAAAGAAGAGCAAAAAGAAACGTTCAGACAGAGAAAAGATACCATGGTTCAAAAGAAGGAGAACAGTCTGAGGAAGAAGCAAATGCATATCAGTGGAACAGAGTTGCCGCAAGAAATACACCTGGATTTTGGTCTTCAGTTATAGAAGTTACACAAAGAAGCAAAACCACTAGAACAGGCTGTCCTGAAGAGGGCATGGTATAAGATCAGGAAAGGACACTCAGAGATTAAATGTATAATTGCTCAACTAAAAACTGCAATGTGGATTGTAACTGAATACAATCAAAGAACAAATTAGTGAAGAGAACCAACCTAACAAATGATACTAGATGTCAGAATAAAAAGATAAGGAGACAAAAACAGTAATAGAAAAGATTAAAATAAAACATGAAGATGTGGGGCACCTGGGTGGCTCAGTTGTTTAAGCATCTGCCTTTGGCTCAGGTCATGATCTCAGGGTCTAGAGATCAAGTCCTGGGCTCCCTGCTCAGCAGAAAGTCTGCTTCTCCCTCTCCCCCTGCCACTCTTCCCTGTTTGTGCTCACTCTCTCTCAAATAATTAAATAAAATCTTAAAAAAAAAAAAATTATTTTAAAAAATTATTTTAAAAAAAGAATTGTTTAACATAATAATTCATATTTTGAAAGGTACTCCAAAGACTAGGAAAAATTAGTAAAAAGAGAGACAGTCTCATTTTATCCTTTCATTTTACACATCACAGTATTATACTCAATTACATTTTTCAATTTCAACAATAAAGGAGAAAAACACTTATTTGCATGTACTCAAAATAAAAGGAAGAGAAAGAAGGTCTGGAGGAAGAAAGGAAGTAGATGTCTTTTAGCCTCCAATAAAGGCAAATTCAAAAATGTCAAAGACTTTGTAGTCTTGCTTCACTTGTCTACAGCACCTAGGAGAGGCTGGCACATAGTAGGTGCTCAATAAAGAGCCTGAATAAGTGAAATTTTTGTGGCATTTGACTGAGTAAAGAATAAAAGTATAGGCATAAAGATATGGGGGTATCCTGGTATTATAACCAACTGGTAATGAGAAATAAAATTACATGTAGAGTAAGTCTGAACAGTTATTGTTAAAGTTTATACACCTAAGGCAAATGAGAAAATACTTTTCACAAACTATTATAAATATATCTATTAAAATAATATATAAATATTTATATACTTACAGTGTTCGTAACATTATAATCAATTAAAAAAATACACACTTATTATCAGACTGGAATTTAAGTCCCAGATTATGAAAACAAAAATTGAGATTTGGTGTAAAGTAGCAGAATCAAACCACATTAAAGTTTCTGTTTTCTTGGAAGGAAGAGTGTCTGCATACTGTGTTTTACTTGATGTTGATCATTTCAGAAAAATGTCACTCAAGAGTTAATTGTAAAAAACAAAAGGAATTTATAAAGAAGTCGCAAACTGAGTTGATGAAACCGCAGTTCGTGTAAGCTCCTTTCCAGACACCCCAAATCTACCCTGGATACTGACTCATCCCTGCCCTCTCTTGGTTTGGATGCCTACATTTTTGCTGCAAGCCTGTCAAAAACGGACTTAAGGAAATCTTCATGGTGCACCAGGAACTGAGAAGGTCGCCCTACCTACTCTAAAATTGTGTCCTTTCTCTTGCAGCCATGCGCCTAGAGGATCCCCTCCTCTGCCTGGTCTCTTGGCTGCCTGCCTCCCCATGCCACCCTGGCAGTGGACCCACACCCATCTACCCACCAACACCTCAGGCTCACACCCACCACATTCCACAAGCCTGGGGCCATCAACAGCTGCTTTGTATTGCGCTTCCAAAGTTCAAGTTGCTGTTAAAGGACCTTCTGGCGCTATTTCTGTTATGACATTTCAACTCATTTGGACCATGACATTACCCACATGGACACTGCTGGCCGGCCATCATGGTTTCCAGCCAGCGTCGACAACACAGTTGGGGGAAAAAGAGCCTCTTCTCAGAGGTACGCGGGGATTATCCCATCAGGAGTAATTACAGGATGAAGGAAGCTTCCAGCTCACCGGTCCTAGTTGGTGACCTCTCTCTTCTGTTTAAAAACCCTTACATTTGCATACTGCACACCAGTGTGCAGTGTGGGGTGCCAGGAATTCATAACACTTCACATCTCATAACAAAGCCACCCTGTGAAGGACTAACTCAGCGGGACCTAGAAATGTATCCATGGTCCCCATCCTGCCTCCTGCTCAGAATTCTCACTCCCTGAATCACCTCTCAGACCAAAGCAAGCACTGAGGAACTGTTGAAAGCCACTGTATTTGCTTTCCTCTGTTTGCTTTTCACACCTTTCCTGCTTTGGGGGAGGTGATCCGGCTTTCAGATTTAAAAGAGCCGCTTCTGAGCACTAGGCTCCATTGAGGAGTGAAAGTAAACAGGAAGGGAGAAGGTTCACAGAATTCTTTACAACCTGCATGCGGAATCATGTCAACAGGGTGCTGAGAACAAGCTCTGTCGAGGAAATTCCACAACTAAATGATGAAAACTGACGGTACCTGAACACAAAGTCCTGGCTGGTGTTGGCTTTGATCTCAGGGCCCAGTTACAAAGGAGCTTGGAAGGACAGAGTCTAGAAACAAAGAAAAATAACACCAAATCATCTAACAAGTAAGACTATTGCTTAGGGGAAGCTGGACTGGCTTTCCACCTGAGAGGGAGAAATCAAGTCAGAGGGTCAGAAAGAAACAGACTTTCTATGGATTCAGATGTAGAGATTAACTTTTGGGAGAAGTGATAATCTGTTAGTTTGTCCCCAGCATTTAGGATTTATTTTTTAAATGTTTCTCTAGAGGGAAACACACCCACGTCAATGAAGAGATATGAGGGGTAAAATATCACCTCCCTCCTTTGCATTCACCTACTCCAGGGGACACATTCCCATGTGGGAATGTTTAAACTTCCCCGTTTTTCTCAGAGACATCAAAGGACGCTGAATTGGGTTTAATAGTTTACAATTGGAATTTGTCTTTATGAAAACGTCGGGCTGTGTAATTTATGGAAATTAGGCATGCATGCATCTCCATTGTGCTATGAGGCATTATGATACAGTAGGATTAGGCAGGAAGACAGAGATCTCATGATATATGAAAATACTTTGTGTCTAAACACTGCCCAGAGCCAGAGAAGGATTTAAAGACCCTATTGTCCATCACAAGGGGGGTGGGGATGAGCAAGAATAACCTGGTTTTGTTGTTGTTGTTTTTACATGGAGGGAGGTAGCTCTTTTGTGTATTTGTTTCATATTTTACCCTGAAGACCACACAATATATCACTTTGTTTTATGTTAAGAGGGATTCTTTTTAATGTGTTATGTTGCTTTGCAAATAGAAAGGCAGGGTTATAAATGCTTCAGATAACTCTGCCTTGGGATAATTTTCATCTGTTTAAACTAGAGAGTCTAGCAATTTCTGGAAAATATTGGGAATGAGAAAATCTGGAATGTTGAGAGAAGTCTGGATGATTCCTTTTTTTCTTTAATAAAGTGTTACTCAGTATGAACTTTGCAAGTGGAAAGAATGTATTTTGTTTGAGACACAGTTGGTCTGCTATGTGAGACTTGGAAGAAATGTGTTTCTTTTCCTTAAATTTCTTGGTAAACACTGCTGGGAAGGTTTTAGAAGAAACAAGTCAGCAACAATAATAATCATAATAATTGGTAATAGTAAGCATATCTTTGTTTGTATGCATGCCATTTGTTTTGCAAAGATTACCCACATACATTTACTTAGTTGATCAAAGCACCTTTACTTGTCTAGAAATTCAGTTCCATTTACCTTTGCAGTATTCGGTCTCAGCCAGTCCTAACCAACTAGGGTAGGAATAGTTTTTAAATTGCAATGAGCATCCTGTCAGGAATTCAATGAAATTTAGCAGGTGTTGTTTTGGCTTTCTGGAACTGAAAAGAAATTCCAGAGATGTTCACACTTACACTTGCTGAGGGCTCTGTGGAACTGTGCTCAGAAATCACAAACTAGTTAATGAATGGTTCCTTTTTTTTTTTTTTCAAATCAGCTAATGACACTGTGGACATATAATGTCTGATTAAAAAGAAGAACTAGGGATTAACTGTGATTATTTGGAAAGAATTTGACTGCATATCAAATAACTTCCTCAATCTGCCTTAAAAAAAAAAAAAAACCTGGCTGCAAATCACTGAAAAACATGGAACCCAGTGGAAAACTGGATCAGATGTGCCATTTTTATAGCCGTACGAATAAACACATTTCAAATTCTGTTTGTTGCAGGCTCTTACTTTGGAACAAAAGTAGCTCTTCCTTTGAAATGGGAACCCTGCCATCTAGTGAATATTTTGGGTATCACATCTTAGTTTTTTGTTTTGTTTTGTTTTGTTTTTTTAATCATAAAAATAGGTGAAGTTAAATCATGAGTCATTTTAGAGTTTAGAGCATTTTTGGAATGATTTTATGGGTAGAGAAACTGAAGTGAGAGAGTAGAAGGATACTTCCCATAGACTTACAGTTAGCTAATGGTAGTGTTTTAAATAGTACCAAAATAACTGGGCTTCCAAAACCAGTATTTTATTATTCAATAGACATAGCATTAATTATATTTCCATTTATCTAACATTTTTGCAATTTGTATTGTTGCTTATCTAATGAATACCTTTTTAATTACTCACAATCTATAAAACAAATTCTACATTATTTTCTTTTTAATTATTCCTTTGCCTGGAGATCAAATTTCAATGGCTCGTGAAAAATCCTTTGTTTTTTGTTTCATTTTTGGTTTTGGTTTTCCCTTGTGAAAAAAATAACCCAGAGGTAGGTTCCACTATTCTGGCAAACCTTTATACTTCACTGAGTCTTTAGCTTTTCTTTTGAGTTTCCTAAATAAACATTGGCTTCGTTTTTTAAAAATCATAGTACTGTGTGCTAAACTTAATTTGCATAAATCTGCTATTTAAAAGAAAACTTACACAAATTGGTGAGAGACTAATTACTTCATTAGGGAGAATAACACATCTGGGAAAAAATAATTGCTCTAGCATATTAAAATATTACCTTCAAGTAATAAAGACTCATTCACTTGTTTACTCAACAAATGCATTTTGGGTCCCTACTAGATGTCAAACATGGGGATGCTACAATAAATATCACACTTCCTGTCTTTAAGAGTTTGGGTACCGGGATGGGCAAACATACTGACGACTAATCACCTGTGTCAATGGACGCTCTGATAGAGCACGTATTTAATGCACAGTACAAACGGTTAGCTCTCTAGTAATACAGGTCAGAAAAATTTTTACATAGGAAGAGAAACTCTTCATCTGCACAGGAAGGATCAGCAGAAGTTACCGAAGTAGATGATTAGGAGGAGAGTATCTCGGGAAGGAGACACAATGTAGATCAAAGGTCAGGATTACAAAGAATCTTAATGTGATTAGGAAGAGGAAAAACTCAGGGTGGTCAGTGTATGTGGTTAGAGGTGGTGTCAAATTCATTAAACAAGGAGGCCATTATACTGATGTGGCACTAATGTCCTGGCTGCCTATGTAAGAAACCAAAATCTAAGCCTACAAATTGCCTCAAGGGTATGAAGTCAAAACACTAGGGACAACCAATCAGCCTAGCAGCCAACGAGGCATTAAGCTACAGCCAATCAATAATTTCCTTACTTTTCTCTGCCTTTCCTCCTGAAAAGTCTCTCCCTAGCTTCTGTTGGTGGAAAGCTGCTAACCCCTTCTGGTGGGGCACTGCCTGATTCCAAATAAACTCCCAATGTGTCTTTTAACAATGGACACAAGACAAAAGAATGGAGTGGGCAAGGCCAGGTTTTTAGGGAGCCTTGTTCCCACCGGGGCAGCATATGGACAAAGATGAATTTAAATACCCTTTTCTCACCAATCATCTGAAAGATGTTGACTTTTCCAGGCCCAGAACGCCTAAGGGAAGTGGGTAGACTTTAAGTAAAGCAAATTATCCTCCTCAATGTGAATGGACTTCATTTAATCAGTTGACGGTCTTAAGAGAAGTTGACAGTCTTAAGAGAACAGACTGAGGTTCCCCAATAAAGAAGGAATTCTGCCTCCAGATGGCCTGCAGACAGCCTCCAGACTGCCTCTGGATGGCCTCTGGACAGCCTCTGGATGGCCTCCGGATGGCCTGCAGTCTTAAGGTTGCAAAATCAACTATTTTCTGAGTCACCAGCCTTCTGTCTTGCCCTGCAGATTTCAGATTTGCCAGCACCTACAATTGCAGGTGCCAATTCCTTAAAATAAACATCTCTCTCAATCTCCATATTGCTATCAATATTAATACAGATACGATATATCTTATTTCTTTAAGTTGCGCTAACGGACTCATATAACAGGAGTCAATAAGGCAAATAATCATCATCACTGCAGTGCTTTCAGGGGTCCCTACCCAGGACTGTCTGGGTCATCTGCTTCTATTTCACTCCAATTTCCTTTCTCTGTGTGCTCTGCCCAGTTGATTTTCTTCCACACATAGCATCACTGCTCCCATCTTGATTTAATGATGGTACCAGAACTCCTCTAGTTGGTTTTTGAAGATCCTCGAAACTCTTTCATGGGCATGCTCTCTTTCTCCTACTTTTCCTCAGAAAGGTAGTATACTCTTGGCCTATCTGTAGCCCCACAAGACACATCCATAGGACCAAGGTACTTCATCTCTATAATGTAAGTAAAAATACCTTCCACACAAACTTGCAGTGAGGATTAAATGATAGATTATATGTAAATTACATGCAAGGAGCCAAAGTCATGGGATCTGCATACTTTACTGTCATTATGAGGCTTTGACGGTAAGGACAGGAAGCAAGGCAAAAATGGCTACAGGTTTCGGGAACTGAAATGTCTCAGTCTCTATTCTTCCCTGTCTGATAAGTGTTCTGATGACTGCCTTTAGAACCCCTCCCCCTTTGTAGACACTCCTCCCCCAATTGGTAACAGAAACCTTTCATGTGACTGCTTATTCAAAAATGGGATAGCACTTGAGATCTATCCAACCCCAGGGAAGGATATACATATCATCTGAACATAAATAACCACAGTATTGTGATAAATGCCACCAATCACTTACTAAAATGCAGTTTTCATCAGTCCTTCTATAAACATAAACCTGACATGGCTTTTGAAAATCCTTGGGAAAAAGTCTAAATCTTTAGCAGGATATTCAGGTCATGCTCAGTCTGGTCTCAAGGTATCCTTCCATCCTATTTCCCTTGACTCATCTGCACAAACTCAACTCCATCCAACTCAATCCATTCAATTGTTTTAATATAGTTTCTTTGCTAGCGGTTTTTATTAAGCAATGGGGCAACTTTTCCATTGCATGCCGCTGCTTGACAATATCATACTATTCTTCAACAGACAGTATTATCAGAAGTCCTTTTTATTCTGTGAAGCCAAGAGTCTCTAAACCCAGTGATATCTAGAATCCTATAGTAGTTACTCATTCTTCTGTTACTCATATCTCAGTTGTTCAGAAATCAAATTTATTCTTAGAATTTATTATATGGCAGAACTATGCAAAGTTCTAGGACACAGACATTCATAGGTTATAAGAGCCACTCTTAAGTGAGGGAGTAGGCACATATTTAACTATGGTACTGCTTTTGGAGATAAAAATCAAGCCAAATTTTGTGGAAAATAAATGTCATTTAGCCGAAAATAGAAAACCCAGATGTCCTTCCATGCACAGATGGTCTAATAAACTATGGTGTATCCATACCACGGAATACTACTCACTAATAAAAAGGAACAAAGTATGGATCCACACACAACTTAGATAGTTCTAAGGGGATTATACTGATTGAAAAAATAAAAAAATGTAAAGGTTATATATTATATGGTTCTACTTATATAGCATTCTTGAAATGGAGAAGAAAAGATTAGTGGTTGCCAGGAATTGGAGTTGCCTTGGAACAACCTATTTAAAGTAGGTAGTCAGAGGACTCCAGGAGGGATACAGATATAAAATATAAATGCTATAGATTTTCTTTTATATTTGTCTATATACTTGGCTACTGTAATTTTCTTAAAGAATGTGGAGATGAATTGGTAATAGGTATATAGAAAAATCACCAATAAAAAATAAAGGCAATTATGAGCCTCAGGAAGAATTAAGTTTCATAAGAAATAAATTCCAGCATATATACTTAGGCTCACCTGTGAATAATATTTACACAATCATAATGCCATTAACACTGAATACTGATGTAATTAACCAATATTTGTCATAATTATATTGGTTGAGTAAAAGAAAAGAAGTGTTTGAGAAAATGGTAAGGAGAAAGGCAAGAGATTTAAGAAAACTAAATGTTTCTCTTTCATAGCTGAAGGACAATAAATGATGTCTAATTCTGAAAAGTTAGGACACAGCAATCTACACTTGTTATTAGATAATAGGATGTTAAATACTGTAGGAAACAACAAAACTTTTGAAAGTTACTTCCTCTAAGAAGAAGAAAGCCAGGTTCCTTTTTGGTTTTAACAAAGTCTAATAATATTTTAATCACAAAGCCATCAGATTTACTGAAATTTAAAAATTATGAACAGGTAATACTATGTAAATATAAAATAACTTAGGTTCATAACTTTAAAACCAGAAATAGCAATTCTATGACCTCGACAAAAGAAAAAATCAGAGACGCAGACAAACACAAATGCATTAAGATGCTTCTCAGAGAGTTAATAATAATCAAGAAAGGTTGGAAACATCTAAATGCACATAAATAAAAGAAGGATTAAATACATGGGGGCACATACGTAACTTTGAAAACCATGAAGCCAGAAAAATGTTTTCAAGAACATTAATAGCTTTGAAAATTCACATAGTTTGTTAATGCTGGGGCGTAAAAAGCAAGGCACAAATAATATAGATCTACTGTAGACACAGATATGATATAATTATACATATGTGTGCAAAGAAAACATTGAAAGGAAATAGCTAACATAATAATGGTTGTCAAGTTGATTTTTTTCTGTATTCTTTCCTGAATATTGCAAATTTTTCAAAAATTTTTAAAGATTTATTTATTTTTATTTTAGAAAGAGAGTGTACACATGCACATGCAAGCGGGGACAGGGTCAGAGAGAGAGGGAGAGAGAGAATCACAAGCAGACTCCCCACGGAGCAACAGCCGCATGCAGGGCTCAATCCCAAGGCCTTGAGATCATGACTTGAGCTGAAATCAAGAGTCGGACACTTAACCGACTAAGCCACTCCAGTGCTCCAAATTTTTTAAATTTCTAAATTTCTTTCTTTTACAATCTGAAAAACAAAAATTTATTCTTCAATAACCAGTCAATTGTCCTTGATAAGTTTGGAATGGAGGATTTGAACCCAGATTAGTTGGATTTGGTTCTGCTTTCACTAGCATATAGACAAGAGTAGTTTCTGATTCTTATCCATCCTGCAGCATGGACATTCCAGCAGATTCTCAGTGAATATTTGGTAAGCCCAATCCAGAAGCCCTTCTATGTACAAATCCTTTAGAACACGTGATTAAGGGTCACAGCCCCAGAATCACAATCCTTTGTGTAAATACACCTGTTTCATGTCCAACATATCCTCACAATAAAGAGACCATTATATTCTACACCATAGAGCTGAAAGCCTTGCTTCATTTTTTTTTTTTTTTTTTTTTTTTTTCCCAAATTAGACTTACTCATTTGTGGTAAAGCTCAGAACAGCTTCTGATCAGACTGCCTAACAGCCACAGGAAATTGTTTGGGCAGTATGTTAATTTGCTGATCATGTTTAACATCAATTGTGTGTGATAGAGCAAGACAAGTTTGGATACTAAAAAGCTCCAGGAAAAATATAATCAGAAAGAACTGACAGCACTCTTGACCTACTCTACAACAAAGCAATTAACATCAAGTTTGCTGAGAGGTATACATGGGGCCCAACTGGGGAAAAAGGATATGATCTATTTTCAAAACTTAAGTCAGGTACCATGACACTTCTCTAAATCTCTGAGTCAGAATTGTGCTTTGATTGACTTAGCTGAACTGTATATGATTGGTAATTATGCTGGTTGGCAGAGAAAGGCAAACATGATAATACCTGTTCAAAAGCAAGGATAATGCCAAATCTACTGATATAACATAAGGCTTCAAATGTGAATGGGTGAAAATGGTTGACCTTTCAACCCTTTTACCCACACAACACAACTGCCTGTATAGAAGTGTCATGTTCCATGTACTGTAATTTCTAAAAGTTTCTTTTTTGTCAATATAAATGAATATAAATTTGTATAAAAGATATATATATATTACTTATATATATATTATTTTAGAGCCAGAGAGAGAGTACATGCATGCATGAGCAGGGGAGCGGGGCAGAGGGAGAAGGAAAGAGAATCTTTTTTTTTTTTTGTAAGATTTTATTTATTTGACAAAGAGAGAGATCACAAGTATGCAGAGAAGCGGGGGTGGGGGATGGGGAGCAGGCCCCCTGCTGAGCAGAGAGCCCGATGCAGGGCTCGATCCCAGGACCCTGAGATCATGACCTGAGCTGAAGGCAGAGGCTTAACCCACTGAGCCACCCAGGTGCCCCAGGGAATGAGAATCTTAAGCAGGCTCTGCACTCAGCATGGAGCCCAATGAGGAACTCAATCTCATGATCCTGAAATCATGGCCTGAGCCAAAATCAAGACTTAGTCACTTAACTGACTGAGCCACTCACATGCCCCATAAAAGATATATTCTTACAGCCATTTGATTTTTTATAAATTGGGGCAAGTTTTCTCCCAGCTCAAATTATTGTGCCAGAGGTACATCCCATAAGATAAAAACACTCATCCCCAAATCTACATTAAAAACAAAATTTTAAGCCAATATTTAACACACCCGGATGCACCAAACATTGTCGGTTTAAAATTAATATTATTACACCTTGCAGATTCAAAACATTAGGTCTACCACTTATTCAACTGTGCAAAAACCAGGCAATTTATAAACCCTCTAAGTAGGACAATATAACATGTCATCCAAAGGCCGACTTTCTGACAGTGAAAGAGACACTGTTGTCCACTGAAACACCAGGTGTAAATTAGGACTATCCTGACAAACCAGGGCATGTGGTCTCATGACCTGTAAGTCTTCCCTTTCCATAAATTAGCCTAACACTCCTAAAAGTGATGGGAAAGCTTTAGGACAGGACAGGTGTATAAAGTGTCTGCCATCCTAGTATTTGGCATGCAGAGTCTCCCAATCACGAGTAGCTCTCTCTCTTAATTCTACAATTCTTCCCCAGCCCATATCAAAGTGTAAGCAGGGACAACATTTGAGATAAAACCCATTTCATAAGGTTGTTCTACAAGTGTTTGTTGTTGTTGTTTTTACCAGTTGTCCCAACCTGCTTTTCCAGATTCATTTCTCATCAAACCCTACCAATTTCCCAAACATGTATAACCATGCTTGCATTTGTGTGCACACACACACACATTCACATTCACATACCTTCTATATCATCAGTATGATCTTGATTTACTGGATTTCTTACTTCCTTAGAAAAAAGAAGCCTTTTGAGTTTAAGCCTGCCTGTCTGTATGATGTTTACCCTGCTTTAAATTTGCTATTCCCTCCTCCCCTTTTCTTAAATCTGGCAATCTCTTTTTTAATTTCAAGAATGTGCTGAAATCTAACTTTCTCTCTGAAATCTGTATCTCAATAATGATCTTCTGTTTAACAAACTGCCCCACAACTTCAGTGCCCATTGGGCTCATGGTCTGTGGATCAGCAGTTTAAGGGAGGCTAACCTGGATGACTGGATTACTCTGTCTGCAGTTGACAGCTAGGCCAGATCAGTGGGGAGCAGCTGGACTGGGATGCTTAGTTACACTCCCCTCATCGTTTCTCACCCTCTAGCAGGTCAGGCTGAGCTGTACAAAGGGAAATTGAGCAAGAGTCTGTAAAATGTCGGGAGGAAAACATTTTCCTCCACCGTCTTAGGGTCCTTGGCTGGGCCTGACAATTAAATTGACGAAGGCAAATTAACAGGAAAAAAAAAACATAGAGATTAATTTAATATTAGTTTTTTATCAAACAGGAGCCTTCATAAGTAAATGAAGACTCAAAGAAACAATTAGACCTGTGATTTCTGCTTCTGCCATTTTCTCAAATGTCTTCGGCTTAAAATATCCAATATGCCAAGGTACCATAATTTGGGCAGTGTGTGTAGATCCAAGTAGATGTGGGAAAGGCCACTCAGAGCCTGGATCCAAAGCTGACACAACGTGGACTTCTGCTGCCTTCTTTGGACCAAAACACGTTATAAGACCAGCCCCAAATCAAGGGGTGAACAGACTCCACCCCTTGCTGGGTGGAATTACAAAGTCATATCACAAAGGATGAAGACCCCAATGAGTGAGAAGTTAGAGCTATTTATGTAATCAGTCTGTTAAATGAACCCTTACTGTTTTAGAATGAGTTAGTGGACTTAAATCTATATGCTCTCGTAGAATTTACCCCTGCTCTCCCTCCTTCCATATTTTTTAGCCAACTATGTGTTTCCAAGAACACATAACATTCCTTTGTTTAGCTTGGCATTAATGCATGAAGGTGTGTTATAGATATTATACAGTATCTGTTAAATTAGTAAACTAATTATAGTTGTATATAAAGTACCTATGTATTACTGAGTGTAAATGATGAAACAGTGATTAAGTTGTTGCAACTAGAGCTCAAAAAGATAGATACTTAAGTGCAATACACAAAATGAATTGTACCATCAACCTTTCTACCCAATGATGGAAATTCATTTTCAGCTTAAACTCTAATAAAAAGTGCTATAACAGGGCACCTGGGTGACTCAGTTGGTTAAGCCTCTGACTCTTGATTTTGGCTCAGTTCATGATCTGAGCTTGTAAGATCAAGCCCTGTTGAGTGTGGAGTTTGCTTGAGATTCTCCCTCTCCCCCTGCCCCTCCTCACATTTATGGTCTCTTTAACTAACTAAAGAAATAAAATATTTTTTAAAGTAATTTTAAAAAGTGCTATCACTATATAATAATAATGATAACAACAGCCTAAGGTTGATCCATGTGAAATTATTAATATTCAATCATTGGCCTACAAAAAATGGAAAATTTTATGATTCAACCTAATAGCAATGAAGTAGTAAAGTTTGTTTCCAATTATAAGTGAGCCTGAGGAAGCAAACCAGTGTTTCTTTTAGGTAGCAGAATTGAAAGGCTGACCAAAATAAGGAGCAGGCATGTTACAGAACTTCATTGTAGGGAGTAAACCAGTTAGGGTTAATTTGATAAAGTTGTATTATTGACAAGAAGCCCAGATATATATTAAGAACATTACCATCCATCGATTGTATCCTAACATCCGTTACAGACCAGTAGCAACAGAGACTGTGAAGTTGATAGGAAAAAGATTA
The DNA here is from genome assembly GCF_002288905.1 of Enhydra lutris kenyoni. NCBI lineage: Eukaryota > Metazoa > Chordata > Mammalia > Carnivora > Mustelidae > Enhydra > Enhydra lutris. The sequence continues at coordinate 55,047,577 of NW_019154105.1, forward strand.
TTGTGACAGAGTAGGACGACACCGATGCAACACGTCTTACAGAGTCAGGCCTCAACAGAGCAGTCAGCTGCTGAGAACAGTGTGCTGCCCTGTGCTAGTGAATAAAATGTACTAAGAGAGTTATAGAAGGTAGGAATGAATTCTGCAAAGGGAAGCTCAGGATCATGATGCCTAAAAAGAGACAGGAAATTGAGTCAAATAATACAGGTATAGATAACATTTTATAACAATTCTAAATGTGAGGAAATCGTCCCAAAGAAAGAGATGTGTACTCACAATCTTTAAAGATGAGTGGAATTTATGAAGATAAACCAGGGAGAGTTGGAGCACTCTACTCTGACCAGTTACTTTCTAGTAATAAAAATTCTTGGATTTGGTTTTAAATTTGTGTTTTGTAAGACATATGTAAGATACTGACTTGTCTTTGCACCTTGAACAATTCAAAGACAGGATTTTAAACAATGCAGTTGTTTGATAAATATTGTTGGCTAAATCCGTGTTCTAAAGTATGGATTGGCAAACTATGGCCCACAAGCCAAATCCAGCCTGTTGTCTGCTTTTGTGAATAGTTTTATTGGCAGACAGACACACCCACTCATTACCTATTGTTATGGCTATTTTCACACAACAACAGAACTGAGCATTTTGGACAGAGACCATATGGCCAGCAAAGCCTAAAATATTTACTATTTGGCCCTTTATAGACAAAGTTTGTGGAATCCTATTCTAAAGAAAAGGAAAGGAAGGAAATACACTTAAACACTAGCAAAATTTTACATTGAGTACTTTCCATCCTGATATTATTAGAAAACTTCCAAGAAGAAGAAATTCCAGTGTCTAATGTGGTTATGTTATGCCTACTAACAGCAATTATTTTATTAATCCATTCTTTTAGTATCATAATCATTTTCATTGGCAGAAACATTGTACATTTTATTTTCCTTTTCTTTATTTTTATTATATATATTTTCATTGGAGGTATTTTATGTGCTGTATTTCAATTAATCCTCATAAGACCCAATGGGTAGAGATTACCATCCCCATTTTACTAATAAAGGAAGCATAAGTTAAAGCTCTTTGTCACTGGCCCCTTGGAGGAACTGGAATTTGAACATTCGGGTCCTGAATTCTATCTTCCCACTATAGTTTCAATCCATTCTCATGTGGCAAAAACATCCTGACTAATTGCTTATGAACATATAGTCCCTTTTATTTTAAAATATAAGCAATCATTTCTCACTGTTATCATATAAATGGGAATATCCCATTAACACTTGAAAAATGTCAAGCCCTAAGAGGTCAGGTGACTGGCGCTCCCAGCCATGCAATGATTTACACGAGAAGACAGGGAGAGGCAGCATACCTCAACTGAAGACATTATTTCTCAGTGTGGCTGCATAGTTTGTAACCCTAGGGTCACAAAATCTTAGTGTTGGACAGTTACTTAAAGATCATTTGATCCAACCCCCCTCACTGAGGCTTGAATTTGCCCTTAGTATCTCAAGGGACTTGGCAATTGGGTTCACAGTGATGATGCAGTTAGTCAGGTCTAGATACTGTCATGGACATTTAATGTGCTTCACCCCATTTAATCTTCACAGCACCTCTGGGAGACAGGTATTAATTTCATAAGATAAGGAAACTCAGACTCAGTGAGATCAAGTCATTTGCCCAAGGTCACACAACTGGTGAGTAGTTAAATTAAGATTGAGAGCCACACTATCCAGCACGAAAACCTCTGTCCTCTTTATCAGTCCCTGTCAGCAGCCAAACAACACTGAGGAATTGATGGGCCTCCCAGCAAGACTCTTTGCAAACTCTGAAAGACAGGGAAACCATAGGGGTAACTATTGTTAGCACTTTCATGATGGGTGACGTGAACACATTTTCTACTAAAGCAAATATGCACTTGGGAAGTACTAATAACATACAAGTCCAAAAGGAACTTAAAATCTCTCAGCTACCAGTTTATCACAAATAAGTATAATATGCCTCTCTGGCCAGATGTTTAACAGAAAACCTAGCCCATCCGCGACTTTGGGCAAAACCAGGCAGCCCCACATCAACTCCTTCATAGTTTGGACAAGGACACTAATTCCTTTACGTTTTTGCTGGTGACCAACCAGCATTCTATATACCTTCGTACACCTCATGTGGGTCATAAAATGTCACTAGATATACACTACATTTTTTGGAACAGCTTTGCTGCTATACGGTAAGCATATCTTTAATGAGACCTGCCCCACACTACACACACACACACACACACACACACACACACACACTGTCCTTTCTCTATTTCTCTAAGACAAATTTTTCCACATTATGGTTCTTGTGTAACACAGAATGACACATCATCTAAAGCCTTGCAATATGGTGAGGTTAAGGAAGGAGATGAGTGAGCAAGTATAAGAGAAAGAGGATAGGCAAAGAACCAAATAAGCAACTACTGACAATTACTACATACTTACTTTACACAGACATTTTGTTAAGTGCTGCGCATCCATTTATTCCATGCAACATCTCTGTGGAATTGCATTTTTATTGTTCTCAGTTTAAGATGAGAAAAGTGAGCCTTAGAACTAACTTGGTTAAGTTTACTATGAGCCAAGATTTGAATCCTGTAAGCCCTTTGAATAAAGAAATCACAAACATACACATGCACAGGTATACACACCCACATATTAAAAAGCACATGCAAACCAGAGGGAAGGCTCTCAGGGTACCAGACAGAGTCAGCATCTCCTGCTGTGGCTTTCCATGGAAATTACACTTTGAGAGGAAGCCCAGGGTCCTCCAGTTCGTTTCTGATAGCTCTCGCACCTTGCCTTCATGATTTTTGGCCTAAGCGTAGAAGCCCCCATTCCTCTGCATTGGTAGCATTTCCTCCTCCTGCTTTATCCTTTGATCTTGTCAGACCTCAAGCGCTCATTTCTGGCCTCCCTCTAGTTCCACTCCTGCCCCTTCCCCACACCTTACAGTGTCAACTCAGCACAAGAATTCAGGGCTTTCCCGAATTTCCTTGGGGGAAGCCAACTGATGTCAAGGTCTGAGCATTACTTCCTCATTTTTAGGCTACAGAAAAGAATGTCTGCAGAGGAGTCTTGTGTGGATTATAGATGCTGAATACAAGTTGTAGGCAATGAATAACAAGCATCTACTATGAAAATCATAAGCAGAATACTTCCGTCTCATATAAGGTTATGTTTTCCTTTAACTGTTGAGAAAACCCTAGGTTGGTGTTTTCAATTGAACATGGTCTTCCAAGGAGCTGATTTTATAGCCTTAACTATTCATCGAGTCAAAAATTATTATGGCTGCAATTTTTGTAAAGGCTGAATAATTTTATTGCCTTCAATGAGATTGGTAGCTGAGGAGGCCAAGGCAATGATGAAAATAATTAAATCATGTGCTTCAGGGCACAAAGCAATCAAATAGAGATGAATACAAAGAAATTTTGCATTCATCTCTGATTTTCTTTTAACCTCCTTTTACTACCCCCACTACCCACCAGAAACTGATACTACCCACTGGCTGAGAAGATAGAGCAACTGTGCCTTTCACCAACAGCCAGTGAGCTGTGGGTTCCATAGCCAAACAGGATCTGATCCAGACAGCCAGACAATGAGGTTCTGCCAGAAATGAGCTTTATTTCTCTGGCTCCCCTCCTCCTTCAACTGACTGTGTGAGGACTCCTAGTAGCATTATTTATTATAATTAATTGTTTCACTTCACTGATCAAAAGCCGCTTCCAAATCTGATCCAAGGACAAGTACAGTCCCTGAAATTCATGAATCTTGACATTACAAGCCCCATAAACCTTCAATGAGGAAAGGCTGGACTTGTGTGCAGAAATGCCCTTGGCGCACTTCCGCAGGCATCGTCAACTCTCAGAGCAGAGCAGCGGAAGTGTCCAGCTACATCCAGATTTGGGACCTTCTGATGTCTTCTCTTGCCTGGGAGCCCCCGAATCAAGCTGTGGCTATCTCTGCAAAATAGCCTCTCAGAGAAAGGCATCCTTGTAATTGTAATACTTGCCATGACACTCATTTCTAGATGGTTAAAAAAAAGCAAACTTAGTTCCCCTGTGACATCAAATGGGCTGTGGTACGAGCTATACCATTGTGATGTCATGTTACATGAAAGCTTTAAGAAATCTGATTTCAGTGTCTTTATTATAGTTTAGAGGTTGTATATTCCTTAGACTCTTCCCTCCCAACTCTTACAGAAATAAATATAATAGAAATAAAAATAATCATCATCTTTGGGGCAGGCAACTTAGCTCTGTGCAAGAGAAGTTTACTATATCATGGTTTCCTAAGAATGATTCCAAAAGTACATTTCACTATCCTTATACTTGTTTGGGCTCAGCATGTAGACTGTCAGTGCCTTGAAGGTAATTTCTCTGTCTCATATCTGTTTTATTCATCTTCACAAATGCATAGCCTACTCAGATTTCATATTCAATGAATACTAGTTGGTTGATATGACTCCCCTTTAGCCTCAAGCTTCCTGAGAGTTTGTTCTTCCATTAGTTTGCTGCTGAGCATACTTTAGTTCTTCCAACTTGAGTGTGTGTCTCCTCTATTGGCCCAGATGGAGGAAGAGTATTGGAGGAAGATGAATAAGTTCAGTCAAATGAGGGTGTGTCTTCAGGAGGTGGGGGACTCAGCATAAGCAATCCATCAAGGACACTGGACATGAGTGAAGCATTCATTGCTCACCTTGACTTTCCATCAGAGAACTTCTGTAATCTCCATTGATGGTTTCCTGTACAACATTCACAATAGCATTTCCTGTGGATTACTTGGATACTGCATCAACCTGACAGAGGCATACCTTCCCTTCTTTTATTGAGAGGTGACTTCCTGAGAGGAAAGGCTGTGTGATTGTGAAGAACTGCCTGCCTAGTTCATGGATCATTAAAAATAGGGGCAGATTATGGATTGTGATATAGAATATCATTATTTTTATTAAGTAATTAGGAACCTTTTGAGACTTGTACTTCAGGAAAAATATAAAGCAGTATTTACATAGAGATAGGAAAGATTCTTTTATACTTTTCTATGATTCATAATTTAGAGATAAAGAACTTTATCTGCTTCTAGTTTATATTCTAGATTTCCTCTTCTCAGAAAAAGGGAAGTCTTCACTTGCCAAAATTCACCACCTCTCTTCACTCAAAGTGTATAAAGGAACATGTAAGTTCTTCTCTATAGGGGAACAAATCTAATTCTTCACTGATTAAATGATTATAGAGTTTCTAATAAAGATGGGAATTTATAGTGTGCAAAGAAGTAAAGTTATAAGGAAGGTCTAAGAAAAGCTTCCTATCTTCAAGGGGCTCCTAATTTCATGAGAACAAATTTACATACACAAATATATAACCTTATGGATTCATTCCAACACTTGTGTTCTAGCAGTCCAAGCCTTGAGGAATTATAACAATATTCATAGAGCATCCCAAGGCAGAATAACAGGAGTCACCCTTGACTCCTTTATCTCTTTTACTCCCCCTGACTAGCTATAGAGCCTACCTCCTTAATATCTCTAAAATAATCTCATCCACAACATCTTCCTGCCTTACTAGGAATCCATCAGTTCTTGCCTTACTTCTTTGAATAGTTCTTCCCTCGACTACTTATGTAGTCTTTCCATGTCAAATCTCTAATACCTTCACCTCCCCCAATCCATTTTCTATATTACAACTAGGTTTATCTTTCTTAAATTAAGCTTAACTGACCTTGTAATATTCTTACTTAGATAGGATAAAATGTAGATATTTCAGCTTAATACATAAGGTCCTTCATAATTTAATCCCTGCCTGATTTTCTAATTCATCTTTGCCATTCCCTAAAACTCTGTAACTCCAAGAGAACAGGGTCAATGTTTTCCTTATGCACACTGTATCCTTCAATGCCTACCACAAGATGTTGCCCATGGTAACTGATGGTGCTGATGACTTGGAATGAATAAATCCTTTGCTCCAATAAAATGAACCTGTTTGTTACTTCATGAATCGTCTGTACCAATGCTGTTCGTGGTTTTTAGCTATGCCTTTGCCTCACTCAGCAATGTTTTTCTTAAGGATAAATTCAATTCAAGCACACCCTCCTCCAGAAGGCCTTTCCTCTTCCTCTTGGCTAAGCACCCCTCCACTGTGCTCCTGTGCCCTTCAAGGTTAGCTCTGTTACAGAAGTTGCTGCACTTTCTGTGATAACAAATTACTTTATCTCTGGGTTCCTCTAGTCTGAATGCTCCTTGATAGCAAGACTCCTGTCTTAACTGATTTTCTATACCCAGTGCCATGATTGTACCTAGCTTAAAAATAAGCACTCAGTGAATGCTTAATGAATATATGAATGAGTTGAATGAATGGACAAATGCATAAAAGGGAGTAAATGAATTAATAGATATACTTAATTGCACAACTACACAAGACAGTATTTACTATTAAATGTAGGCATGTGAAAAAGAGAACAGGCTCCTAGGAGGAAAAACTCTGTTAGTTAACTTTTTAGAGATGACTCTCACTTTAGTGCTAAGAGACTTTAGGGTGTGAAGAGCAATAGCTATTATTCTTTCCTAAGTTCAGTTTATTATTATTGTATGGTTACTATTTCTCTCTTTTTTAAAGATTTTATTTACTTATTTGACAGAGAGAGAGATCACAAGTAGGCAGAGAAGCAGGCAGAGAGAGAGAGAGAGAGAGAAGGTAACAGGCTCCCTGCTGAACAGAGAGCCCGATGTGGGGCCCAATCCCAGGACTCTGAGATCATGACCTGAGCCAAAGGCAGAGGCCCCAACCCACTGAGCCACCCAGGTGCTCTGGTTACTCTTTCTCTTAATATTAACACTTATTACATAACTCAAAACTATATGCTATAACTTAATGAGTTAAATATCCCCCAACATTCACATCAGGTATATTCATCCAAGTCAAAAATGTAAAATTCTCATAAGTGCTTTGAACACCTTAAAAGGCAAACATAAAGTAGTAGAGTGAATACAAAATAGTCAACAGAGAGCCTGGCTAATCCCTTTTGACTATTCAACTCCCAACTAAGCATCATTTCTCAAACGGGTTTCTTTAATCACCAATCTTTATTATTCTCTCTCATGGTCCATGAAATTCTCTCCAAGCATTAATTGAACTTGTACTTATATTTTTGTTTTTTTTAACTGTTTATCATCTCTCTCTGCCACTGGTCTACACAAATTCCACAAGGGCAGAGATAATGTAGTTTAGCCCTATATATGCAGTCCCTAATGCAGTGCTCATACATATTCAATATTATTCATTAATATTGATAGACAATATTCATTAAATGATAACATACACCTGTTAAATGCTAGTAAATTTCATGCAGGCAGAAATGATGTTCATTTTCTTTACCACCACCCATTACACACACACAGACACACACACGATATATAGTTGATAGTAATATTTTGTTAATTAATGAATAAGTAGAACTAAAGTTAATATCCAAAATATATAAGGAACTCATACAACTCAAAAGCAAAAACAAAGACACAATCTCCTTAAAAAATGGACAAAGAATCTGAATAGGCATTTTTCAAAAGAAGGTATACAAAGAAACAATAGCTATATGAAAATGTGCTCAACTTCAGTAGGATCAAGGAAATGCAAATTGAGACGACAATGATGTGTCACCCCAGATCCATGAGAATGGCTATTATAAAAAAGACAAGGGATAACAAATATTGGTGAGGATGTGGAGAAAATGGAACTCTTGAACATTGTTGGCAGAAATGGAAATTGGTACAGACGTTATAGAAAACAATATGGAGGTTCCTCAACTAAAAAAAGATCTACCATTTGATCCAGCAATCCCACTTCTGGGTATATATCCAAAGGAAATGAAATCAGTCTCTGGAAGAGATATCTATACTCCCATTTCCATTTCAGGATTATTCACAATAGCCATGTTATGGAAAAAGTCTAAATGCCCATTGATGAATGAATAGCTAAAATAAAATGGTGAGAAATGTATTATTTATATTTACTAGTTATATATAATAATATTACTTATTATATATATTATATTTGTTATACTAGAATATTATTCAGCTGTAAAGGGAAAAAAGGAAATCCTGCCATTTGTAATAACATGGGTGAAATTAGAGTACATTTCGCTAGGTGAAATAAGCCATCCAGAGAAAGGCAAATAATGCATGATCTCACTTACATGTAGAGCCTAAAATAATTAACTTCTAGAAGGACATCAGAGTGGTAGTTATTAGGGGATGTGGGGAGGAGGAAATGGGGAGATGTTGGTCAAGGGTACAAAGTTTCACTTATGCAAGATAAATAAGTTCTAGAGAATTAATATGCAACAATATAACTATACTTAACAATATTATATTATATTATATTATATTATATAGTTAAAATTTGCTAGGAGAGTAAATCTTAAGTGTTCTCACACCCCCCTCCAAAATAATGGTAACTATGTAAAGTGATGGGTATGTTAATTACCTTGGCTGCAGTGATACTTAACAATATATTCATATATTGAGTCATCAAGTTGTACACCTTTAATATACACAATGTTTAAAGATTTTTCTTTTTTAATTTGAGAGAGAGAAAGCATAAGCTGGGGGTAGGGTCAGAGAGCGAGGGAGAAGCAGATTCCCCACTGAGCAGGGAGCCTGATGCATTCCCCACTGAGCAGGAAGCCTGATGCAGGGCTCCCAGGCTCTGGGATCATGACCTGAGCTGAAGACAAATGGTTAACCTACTGAGCCACCCAGGTGCTCCAAATATACACAACATTTAATTGTCAGCTATAGCACAATAAAGCTCTGGACTGATACAAAGAAAACTAAAAAATGAATAGTGCAAGGTATGAATATACTCACCCAAAGGCATAATTTTAACTGGGGTCCAATTAAAGAGCTTAACTACACACAATAGTTCAAATAGGTGATATATTTATGTTCATGGAAATCCAACCAGAATTAAGCACCATTTACTATCAAGCAACATATTACAAATGGGGAATACATCAGAACAAATAAAAACACATAAAGAATAAAAATAAATAAATGAAATAGAAGAGTTCCAACTAGCATTCTATATTTAAAGATTGAAATATATAAGTTATTCCTGATAGGAAAATTGCAATTTTTATATTCTTCTGGTCTAGTGGTAGAATGTCTCACAGTGGAATTTAGGGGATGATAATGATACTGTCTCACAATTTTTCCGTGATGTTTAGTGACAAGCATACTCCAATATGTAGGATGAATTAAGGTCTGTCCTTTCACAGGGAGAAGGAGCTCCAACCGGCTACAAAACCAGTATTTGGAGGCTATGGTTATGCAAGAGGAACCTGGTGATTTCAACTCTGATAAGAAGAGGTTAAAGGTTTCCATTACTAGTGATAGATGGCCTTTGGATTTCTCTTTGGATAGATTCTGCTTTTCATCCCCGTTTATGAATAGATGGCTGCGGGAAAGAGAGGTCTCCATGTATGATCCTGAAGCCTTCCAAACCATTCCCCCACGGTACTGTCAACATGACTTCGCAAAAATATGAATATTGTGATACCAGTTCCCTACTCAAAGCTTTTTAGTATCATCTCCTTGTTCTTTGACTAAAGTCCCAAATCTTTATGAAAGCCTACAGGGCTTCATCTTTCCCATCATATGACACTCATCCTCTCCCTTTTGAGTCCTCGTCATACAGGTGTCTTACCACTCTCCGAAATGTGCCACAGTGCATCTTCCTTAGGACCTTCTTCCTATGTTCTTATTCACACTTGTTCTTGTGCCTACCTGGCTCATTCTCTGCTTTGCTCTCCTTATAGTAACATCTTAGAATAATACCATTTCTTCTGTGAAGACTTTCATGACCACCCCACCCACCACCAGGGAAGCTTACATCCCCTCTGTCATATGCTCTCTTAGCACTCTGTACTTGTCTTAGTGCTCACCACAATATAGTTAAGTGCCAAATTTGTAGTTGATTGATTAAGCTGTCTTTCTAGAAACTAAAATCCATAGGTTGAGGTAGCATATCATTTTCATTCAACCCCCAGTTTCCCAGCAGCTATCTAGTGTCTTACCCAGTACATGACATCAATAATTATTTAATGAAAAACTAACTGAATGAATGGATCTGATTTGGGGCATTAATGGCTATTTGGTCTTGAGCTAAAGAATGACATTCACATGTGAACATCCTATTCATGATCATCACCCAAACCTTAGCAGTGACAGTAGAAAAGATTATCACCCCAAAAAATAACCACCACCTCACCCCGGCCCCAAGTGGTTGTTTTAAAAATGTGTTTTAAAACTTAAGATGACTTAATGGATACAATTTTCCCAACACACTTACTTTCTCAAACTTCTCTGTTCTAAATAAAGATTTCATGGCTTCTCCAACCTTTGAATAACATGTTATTCACAATGTTATTCAATTCACAATCTTTTCAACTTGTCAGTCACTGTCTTGAGGTCTAATGGCATCAAACACTGAAAACAGTACTCTGGCTATGAATTAATTCTCTCACTCAGAAGAGGGCTAATCTCAACCTCATTCAAGACACCACAAGATGATTTCAATCTCAGAACTCTTTATCATGTCCAAAGGTGACAAAATACCCAGTGCACTAAGTGAATCCTCTTAGTGCCTACCTTTTTGGCTCATTTTAGGGGTGGATTAAGGAATGAAAAACAAAATGAGAAATTTTCATAAAGAAAATCTCCCAATCTCTATTACCTTTGGGTCAAGATGTTCCTAATTTTTATCATCCTTTTTAGATCTGTAATCCCTTTTAGGGCATAATTTAGCTGTTTTGCTTTATCTTCACAGGATACATGAGTAGGCATGACACTTTTTGAAATCCTGGCTGCATCACACCTTATTCTCATTCTGTTTATTATTCAAGATAAGAGATACTGTCCTCCTAAATCAAAGTCTAAGATAAAACTTCATCTTTGTAAGTTTTTGGATAGAATAGTTTTTATAATTAAAATACTCAGATGGAGGGAAAAAGGAAAAAGGAAGGGAAGGGAAGAGGGGGAAGGAAGACAAAGAGAGAGAGAGAGGCCTGGAACTATGAATATATGAAAAAGTTAGGGCTGTCATCATTCCAGCCCATGGCCTCATCTTCTAGGAATTATTTAACCTCATTAGGCCTGCCTTTCATGACATTACATGTCTTGGCCTTAGTAGTTTAAGACAACACTTTGAGAGATTTTCCCATATGTAAAGAAAATTGTACATTCCTTTGATCATATATATGCATATTATATGCACATGTTAATTCAGATGCCTTATTTCACTTATAACATATTATTTTCTGTGCTTTCTTTCCTGAATATATATATATATATGATTTTTAAATATTTTCCCGTGATATAAGTTATATCAGAAAACAAAGCCATTTTTTAATGGAGACACATCAATGCCATAGGCAACTCCTTGGCAAGGCTTATTAAAGTTATTATAGGTTATCATTTTTGAAAAATCCATTCTTATTCTTATAATATTTGTTTTTATTTTCTCTTCTAATTTCTTACTCACATATATCTTGCTTTCTTCTTTATATATGGTAAAACTCCTGAACAATTAAAGTAAACTAAAAACCTATAAAGGCTCTACCTCTCAGCTCAGCAAGACAACTCGGGGGTGTTGTTAATAGAGGCTGAAAAGCACAAATCAGGAATCTGTGAGAAACTAGAAACAAGAAAATGTTTATGGAAGATGGGCTTCTTTCACTGTATGGTCCCACTAAATATGTCCCTCACCCCTCCCCCCCAGCCATATCACTACAGAGATAGAATTTGTCATCTATGGATACCAAAACAGCTCCAGCACTGTATGGTTGCCTCATCTCTCTCTGTGCCTCTCTGTTGTTTATCAAAAAAGCATGGGGACAAGGGACTTCAAAGGGAATTCCTTCCTCAGATCAGCTCAGTGGGAGGCTGAGGGGGACAAGAAACAAGCTCTCTACTGGTATTTATTGAGTGCCAAATGTTTCCTCAGCACTGTACAATACACAGGGAAAGACATGGTCCATGCCCCATGGGGTTACCATCTAAATAGGACTGATGAGGTGAGGCATAATTGGCTGAATTCTTACCCTGTGTTGATGACTTCTCTATGGGAACCGAAATCGTCCTCCGTGGAGACTGGTGCTATTCACCAAACCTTAACAAGCGCGTTATGTCCTCTGAGAGCCTGGCACAGTCAGCCTCATCAGGAGGGAAAGCTCAGTGTTTGTCTAAGTGCCTCGTATTCAGCCTCCTTCCCCAGACACAGTCTTCAATGGCCTCGGCAGCAGTGGGAAGTCAATAGAAGGCTTTGTGAATGATCCAGGAGAATCAGGAAGACCCTTATTCTGGAGATAAAAGCTCAGCCTAATACTTCTAGAATTGCTCTCCTGGCTGCCATTTTTAACATATCGCTTCAATGGTTACAGCCCCCCACTTGCTCCCCTGTTTCGTCTTACACTCAATGGAGACCTCTGAATGCCACCACAGATTGGACACTATCCTCTTGATGGCCAGATTATGCCCTGTGGCCAGCCTTGCAGACTCTCATTCTGCATATCCTAACTAAGGGGCCTCACAAGCCTAAGAAAAACTGTTTCTCTTCTCCCCATGATAATATTGTTCCCCTTTTATATACTTGTCTGGAGAAACTATAAAAATTAACCCAGTCCATGTCATCTCTGCTCTACCATCTTACAACTTACTTTTACAGTCTTATTCTTCGTTTATAAATCTTGATCTATTTTAGTTTTTTACTTCCCATTTTGTCTCACAAGCATCTATATCCACAGCTAAGGAATGTATAGATATAATGAAATCTGATATAATGTCTTTACGGTAGAATCCAGAAACTATTTTATTTTCTGAGCACTTCTAAGAGGTCCTTGTATTCCAGAACAAGTTAATGGCTTTTTAAATCTCTCACTAGTTCAACTCTAAAATGTATGCATTATTTTCTACGGTTTTTATTAATCCTTAAGTTCAACTGACACAGAAGCTAAGAATTGTTGGGTTAGTACAAGCCAGGGAGGAGAGAAAGCCCTAGACTATTCCAACCCCATAAATTCTACAGCCTACAAAGTTGCGTGAACTTGGATCACTCAGTTGCCACAGCTACCAGAAATGTGACCATTGAAGCTGTCTTTTGTCCAGTAGGCTATATGCTTGGCTCATAAATACGTTAAGCAATGAATCAGATAGAGCCAAAAGCAAAAGGCCTATATAATCAGCAAATGACATAAAATAGAAGGGATTCATTCAATCACTCAAAAAATACATATTGAGAATCAAATATTGTCCAAGCATAATGCCATATGCTAGGGATTCAATGATGAGCAAAGATCAGATCTTACCACTGCCCTCTTAGAATGCACACTGCAGAGGAGAAATCAAAATTAACCATGTAAATGAATCTAAAATTATAACTCTGTAGGGTCTGTGAGTGAGAAACACATAGTGTTAGGAGTGTACAACAAAAACTTGGACCTTCCAAGGATGTCACAAAAGCCTTCCATTTGGAAGTGAAGATGGAGCCAAGATCTGATGGCAGAATGGTTTTAATTAGGTAAGGAATAGAGGGAGCAACCATCCATGAAAAGAGAGCAGATGTCATGGGCAGAGGTTTCACTGTTCTAAGGAAGTAGTGACAGTTTTTCTAATTCTGCATGACCCGTTTCTCAAGTGGCATGTCCCCTTGTTTCCACTTCATCTGATTTCGACTTTGCATTACCGTGCATTATGATTCTTCCAATACATTGTTCAAGGACAAGGTCTCCATGTTTTTCTTTAAAGCCTCCACAGTCCTTAGAAGAGTGCTTAAATACTATTATCAAGTGAAACAAGGAAAGAAGCAAAAAAGATAACATTTAAAATTATATTAAATACAAATATTTATTTCTTAAAAATGAAGATGGGGCAGACTTACCTTGAAGACACCTCATACGATAAAGTCATACTGAGTTAGAGTTGAGGAAATGACTAGGCACCAAAAACAGCCACAAAGTGAGATAAGAATGGCACAGGAAGGATGTAACCAACATTCCACCATGATATATTGGCTGATTCCAGAATCCTAGAGCCTAGTAGTTTGATGTCTTGTGAGAGCACTTTGACCCTGGCAAAGTAGAGTTAGAATGGAGCTCTCCTTACCAGTCTGGAACTTCTAAGTGTACTACTGACAAAAGAAATGACAAACACACTTCTTTATATTGGCTTTGACATAAGAAAGTTTAAAAAAATGACACTGGAAGGAAAATTAAAAATCATAGACCTGCTTTCAAATACTATTACACTACGGTTTGGTCTAGAAAACCATGTCAAGAAGTGACTTCATATAGACACCTCCAGTTGCTAGCCACAGAGAAGTACACATTCTCAGTGAAAGAGTTTGTCTTTAATCTAGACCCAAACAGGATTCTATGGATTCAATTCACACAGATATGTATTAACTTAAAACTTAAAACCTAAAACTTAAAGATTCGTAAGAAAAGAAGTTACCATGAGTAGAAAAACAAATCATGAAAATAGACCCCTGGGATTCCAAATAGTATAATTATCAGATCCAGAATATAAGCAACTACCCTTGAAATGTTTAAAGAAATAACAGATGGAATTCATAATATGAGTAAGAAACAAAAGAGTGTAAAAATATAACAAGGCATATTTTAAAAATAACTTTTCTAAAAATCACAGATGTCAACACTGTAGTTAAATCTTAATATAGACCTTAAATAAAAGCTTTGACACAGCTGAGGAAATACTGAAGTGAAAGACACATCTAAAGAAACTAGAGAACTAAATGCAACGTGGAAAGGTAGAGATATGAAATATGTGGAGGAGAGACAAAGAATGATAGAGGAAAGAATAATTGAAAAACTGACATGCATTCAATTGGAATTCCAAAAGGACAGAATAGAAAGAATGAGAGAGGTAATATCCAGAGGGACCATAGATGAGAAATTTTAAGAATTAAGAAATTAAAATTAAAATTAAAGATCAAATTAATTTAAATTAAATTAAAATTTAAGAAGATGATTTAGAAAATCAGAACAGGGATGCACAAAAAAACACCCATCAGGAAAAAAAAAATACAAATCAGCTCCTCAACTCCTCTTAATAAGTTTGTTTAATGCCATGAATAAAGAAATCACTTTTTAAAAAATATTTTTTAAGGATTTTATTTATTTCTTTGTCACAGAGAGAGAACGCGCAAGCAGGGAGAACAGCAGGCAGAGTGGGAAGCAGGCTCCCTGCAGAGCAAAGAGCCCAATGCAGGGCTGGATCCCAGGACCCTGGGATGGTGACCCGGGCAGAAGGCAGATGCTTAACTGACTGAGCCACCCAGGCAACCTCAAAGACCGTTTTTTGTTTTGTTTTGTTTTGTTTTAAGGATTTCATTTATTTATTTGACAGAGAGAGATCACAAATAAGCAGAGAAGCAGGCAGAGAGAGAAAGAGGGAAGCAGGCTCCCTGCTGAGCAGAGAGCACCATGCAGTGCTCCATCCCAGGACCCTGAGTGGAAGGCAAAGGCTTAACTCTCTGAGCCACCCAGGTGCCCCTCAAAGAACGTTTTTAAATGTTTTTTTAAACGGTTTTTAAAAACTTTTGTTTTTAAGGCAACCAGAAAAACAAAGGTGATTCCTTGTTATTAAAAAATAAATTAAAACGCAGAATTCTCAGTGACAACAAAATATCCATAAATCTAACATTGTATACCAACTATGTCATTGCTTTTGCATTCAAAAAAAAAAAAAAAAGGAACTGAGAGATTATTGTCCAAATAGCTTGAATAATATACTATCAAGATGAAGACAAATGAATCTCAATAAGAATGTTCAAAATATTAAAAATTAATAGCTAGTGAAGAAACTGGTAAACATAAATAAATCTAAATGAACATTGACTGCATAAAACAAAACTAACTAAGTCTAATACGGGAATTAAAAAGTTGAGACAGAGGGATGCCTGGGTGGCTCGGTCCATTAAGCATCTGATTTCAGCTCAGGTCATGATTTCAGAGTCCTGGGATGGAGCCCCAGGTGGGTTCCCCTCTAGGTGGGGAGTCTGCTTCTCCCTCCATTCCTCCCTCTACTGGTGCTTGCGCTCTCTCTCACTCAAATAAATAAATAAAATCTTTTTAAAAATTGAGACAGAGGGGCGCCTGGGTGGCTCAGTGGGTTAAAGCCTCTGCCTTTGGCTCGGGTCATGATCTCAGGGTCCTGGGTTGGAGCCCCCTATCGGGCTCTCTGCTCAGCAGGGAGCCTGCTTCCCCCTCTCTCTCTGCCTGCCTCTATGCCTACTTGTGATCTCCCTCTCTCTGTCAAATAAATAAATAAAATCTTTTAAAAAAAATTTGAGACAGAACTGAAACGTTACATATATGTAATATGTAAGACAGATAAGGTGCCTGTACTTCAAGCATTCTGTAATCTTGCATTGCTCAGAAGGAGGATGATTCACTTGCTCAACAAAAATAATACTAAGAAATCTGTTTAGATAAGACTTAAGTTAAACATGCACATTAAATCATTCAGGTAAACAAAATAATAAAGTGTATAACTTCTAAAATTATAAATATATTTGGAGAATGATTAAAAACCCAACCACAGTAATAGAAGGCAGGAAATGAGGTTTTTTTTAAATGCATAAATGAAGCAGAGCATATCAAAAACACAAAATAGGAATGAAAGATATATGTTCAAATACACTGGTGACTAATAAATGTTGGTAGACCAAATTCTATGTGTGGAGGTCAGATTTTCAGGTAGTATACAAAATAGCAAAAATTCAACATGCTATTCACAAATGGCAGACCTAAAAGTACAGGATGTAAAAGAAATCGAAAGGAAATGAAAAAAATATAAACGAAGAACTACTAACATAAAGATGGTCCATCTGTATTATTATCAGACAAACTAGGAAGTAAGGCCAAAAAGCACTATTTGGAATGTAAGGCCAACATATACTACAAAAAGTTTAACTCATCAAGATGATTTTTATCTGAATTTTATGCATAGAATTGTATGGTCTTAAAATACAAAAACCAAAAAGCAATATTATAAGGAAAGTCTGGCAAACCTAGTCTCATAAATCCAAAAGCCCAAAATCAATTACTTTGTTGATTTAGCAGATGAAAAAAAAACAGGATATATATAGTTGCTTTGAACACAATGAAAATATGCAGAATTCTGTCCCCATAATTAGAGAATGCATATACTTCTCAAGCCCGCATGAGACATCTACAGGATTGGTCACACATATAAAAAAGCATATTTCAACATATTTCTAAGAAAACACTTATAGGCCATATTATTTGTCTAAACCGTAAATTAGAAATCTGTAACAAAAGAACAACAAAAATCAAACTATGCATTTGAAGAAGTAAGCTTTAAATAACACATATGAGGGATACCTGGGTGGCTCAGTGGGTTAAGGCCTCTGCTTTCGGCTCAGGTCGTGATCCCAAGGTCCTGGGATCGAGCCCCGTATCGGGCTCTCTGCTCAGCGGGGAGCCTGCTTCCTCCTCTCTCTCTGCCTGCTTCTCTGCCTACTTGTGATCTCTGTCTGTCAAATAAATAAATAAAATCTTAAAAAAAATAACACATATGACAGTCAAATATCAAAGCAGAAAAGTGTCATCACATAATCTCTACCTTACAAATAAAAGAAACTAAATTACAGAAATATTAAGGAAGTTGACAAAGGTTATACAGTTGGAAAGTTGCAGTGCTGGGAGCTGAACCTACAGGGTCTGACTAAAGACTTTTTACCCCCTCACTGAGTTTTTATCATCATTCATTCTGAAATGACTTCAAATTCACCCACTGTGTCTTCCCTAACTCACTGGTTATTTAGAAGTATATGTAGGGGGAGGGAGCAAAGGGGAAGGGTTGTTTGTGGTTTTGTTTCTTGCTTTTTGTATGTTTACTCATTTGTTTTGTTGAAATGTGGAAACATTTGAGAATATTCTAGATACCGTATTGATTTTTTTAGATAAATTCTATTTGTGCAGGGCGCCTGGGTGTTTCAGTCAGTTAAGAGTCCAACTCTTGATTTTGACTCAGGTCATGATCTCAGAGTCTTGAAATCGAGCCCCTGGTTAGCTCTGCACTGAGCGTGGACTCTGCTTGAGATTCTCTCTCTCCCTCTGCCTCTCTCCCCACTGGCAGGCTCTCTCTCTCTCTCTCCCTCTCTCAATAAACAAAATCTTTAAAAAAATTAATTCCATTTTTATAAAAAAAAAAATCCTGTGAGATTTCAGTCTTTCAAAATGTACTGAGACTTCTTCATGGCTGTGCATGTAGTGTATTTTGGTGAACCTCCACGCACATTTGCAAGGGATTTGTGTGCTTGGGGACACCTGGGTAGCTCAGTTGGTTAAATGTCTGCCTTCAGCTGGGGTCATTATCTCAGGGTCCTGGAACTGAGCCCCTCAGTGGGCTCTCTGCTCAGCAGAGAGTCCGCTTCTCCATTTCCCTCTGCTCTTTCCCCCCTGCTCATGCTCTTTCTAACTCAAATAAGTAATTTTTAAAAAAAACTTTAGCAAACAAACAAAAAAAGGATGTGTGTGTGGTAGCTGGAGTCAATAGTTCCCTGTAAATGCCAGTTGGGTATAGGCTGGTTGGTAGTGTTGTTCCAAGTTTTTTTAATGTTGCTAATTTTCTTCTGCTTGTTTTATCAATTTATGGGAAATGGCTGTTAAAATTGCCAACTATGACTGTAGTTTTGTATTTTTTCCCTTTAATTCTCTCACTTTTTGCTTCATGTACTTTGAAGCTCTGTTATGAGATACACGCACATTTAAGTATGTACATATTCAAGAATGAATCTTTGATAGCATTTTTTTTTCAGTTTTTTTTACACTTTTAATTTCTAACCTTCCTTTGTATTAGTTTTAGTGGTTGCTTTAGAGACTACAGAATGCCTCTATAGATAATCACAATTTATTTAGAATTAATATTATACTATTTTGTGTTAAACATTATAACATAATTCCGCTTAACCACCCTTTCAATTATACTATTGTTGCTATATTTTCTACTTTCATATATATATATATATATTATAAACCCAATATAATGCTATTATTTTCCTTTTAACATTCAATTTCCTTTTAAAGAACTTGAGAGACAAATATATATTTATTTATTTTTACCTAAATAGTTATGAGTCCTGGTGCTCTTCATTGTTACCTGGAGATTCACGTTTTTATCTAGTACCATTTCCCTTCAGACTGAAGAATTCCTCCCAGAGCAGGTTTGCCAGTGATGAATCCTTCTCAATCCTTGTTTATATGAAAAGGTTTTTTATGGTTAATAGTCTTCAACAGGCTTTCTTACCTTTACAACAATGTTAATGACTAATCCAATATTCAGCTTTCTCAAAAGCACTGTGGTAACAAATTTATCTGCAGGATTTCCAATTAATTCCATTATATGGCATTACATGTGCTCTTTGTTATATGTGTTATATGTGCCGTCTGTTTTATTTATCAAATAACTAAAGAAAAATTTAACTTTAAAAAAAAAAGATTTATTTATTTATTTGAGAGGGAGAGACACAAGCAGGGGAGCAGCAGGCAGAAGAAGAAGCAGGCTCCTCGCCCAGCAGAGAGTCTGACACAGGGCTTGATCCCAGGACTCTAGGATCATGACTTGAGTCCAAGGCAGACACTTAACTGACTGAGCCACCCAGATGTCCCAAGAAAAATTTTAAATTTTATGTGTTTCTAATTTTTCTGTGATAGTGTAGATGACTTCAGCCATCTTTAACAGTTCAAGTGTACTACAGCTATGTGTGAATACAGAAAGGCTGTCAAAGGAAGAGAGACTGACTTATTTTCTTAGAGTGAAATATTTTTTGAACTCTTAGGAAAGTCCAAAGAGGGACTGGAACACCAGAAGATACTGACATTACCATCTTTATGTATTATTTAACACAGCCCTGAAACATCTAGAAAGTCTCCTTATATGATAATACATTCTAAACAAAATTTTGAAGGTACTGAATTACCAATTTTAAAGTTCTGACTGTAATAATTTACAATTATATGACATAGCACTCGACGCATCATATAATTCAGTCTGAAAAGGCATTGATTTGAAAAATATGTGTGATTTATTTGTACTTTAAACTCTCAGGCAACAATTCAAACCCAAAGCAGCTGAAGTATCTGTAATACTAACAAACAAAAGACCTTCACATATTGTTAATTTTTGAAGAATATTGTTATTGGAAAGTGAATTTTAAGTTGACTGATTTGTTTTTTTTCTATTCTTTCAAGGCTTTAAAATATGTTTCCATTGACTTCTGGCTCCTGTGATTTCTGATGAGAAGTGAACTACACCTGTGACTATTCCCCTCTGGCAGCCAGTGATTAATAATCCACTTCTAACTAGGATAAAAGCAAAGAAGGAGGACGTGAGGTTGGTGACTGAAAATGTGTGTTTTTGTAAAAGTATATGGACAGAGTGAAAGATACTCAAGTCCTTATCCTCTGCCATTCCATCACTTATAGCAAATAGAAAATCCCCCAAATACAAGCATCAAGAAGTAAACATAGAGGCATGTTATTCAGAGTGATGGAAATAAATAGATACATTAATCAAAATGCAGAATAATTGCTTCTGGTTAGAGAAAAACAGACAGTGGTCAGAAGTAACTAGTTCACAATAAGCCCTGCAGAACCACTTACCTCTTTAAAACACATCCTTGTACATCTTTGGTGAATATCAAAACTATATTTTAATGACTTATGCCTTTTTTAGTCAATTGCTGTCCCCAAAATACAGTTCCTATGAACCATGAATCTCTTTTCACAAAATTTTGCCTTTTCTAGAATGTTATATGGATGGCATCACACAGCCTTTTAATTCTGGTTTCTTTCATTTTTATAAAGCTTTTGAGGTTCATTTGCATCATTGCATTTTTCACTAGTTTTTTCCTTCTTACTGCTGAATCATATTCCATTGTATGAATGTACCACAATCTGTTTCTACATTCTCCAGTTGATAAACATTTAGGTTATTTCCAGTCTTAGTGACTGTGGATAAAGCTGCTGTAAATATTTATGTACAGATTTTTGTACGGGTGTTGCTATAATTTAGCTTGGGTCAATACCTCGGAATGCAACTGCTGAATCTTACAGTCAGTATATATTTAACTTTAAAAGGAACTGAAAAATTATTTTCCAAAGCAGCTGCACCATTTTGTATTCTCACCAGCGGTGTGCGAGAGCTCCTGCTGCTTTGAATCCTTCGTGTTATTTGGGATTGTCAGATTTTATTTTTGTTTTTAGTATTCTGAGTGGTGTGTCTTTTATCTTCTTGGTAATGCTTGACAGTTTTCCGCATACAAATCTTTCACATATCTGTCAGATTTATCCACAAGTATTTTCTGTTTTCAGGAGTTATTGCAAGTGATGTTGGTTTTGTTTCAATTTCCAGTTGTTCAAGGGTAGTACGTAAAAATACAACTTAATTTTGTATACTGACCTTGTATTCTACCACATGACTAAACTCACTTCTATCTTCTTCTATAGATTCTTTGAGATAGTCTCTGTAGCATCTGTATTTAAAACAAAGTTTTAGTACTTTATTTCCAATCTGTATGTCTTTTATTTTCTTTTCTTGCCAGATAGTGTACAAACCTTAGAGTGTTTTTAATTTAATCTAAATGTGCAAATCCAAATCACCTCACCTGAGACCTTCTAGAGTGACTCTCATGCCTATTATGTCTCCCACTGGCATTGTGTTTTGAGTGTAAATATATTTGTATAACTAGATTCCTAGGCCTCATCTTCCCCTCCAGTAGGTACAACTGCAAGGTTAGATTTTTGGACTGGGACACTGTGTTTGTCAGAGATAGAATGGGGTTTTAGAAGTTGGGCAGCCTATGTTTGCCATTCCCTTCTACTGATTAGGAGGACTGAGATTACCATAGGTGATGAGTAGAGGATATCTTTCAAAACTTCATTATAAACTTACTTAACATGTCTAGAATTGAACTCCCTATGGCACACACACACACACACACACACACACACACACACACAATTTCTTATCTCAGAAAAGAACATCACCCAGTTGCCCAGACCAAAAACCTAAAAGATACCCTTACTTTTTTTCTTCCCCACGTACAAGGACATTTCAGTAAATCCTACTGATGTTACCTTTCCATACTTACGGATACCATCTCTTCAATAAATGGTCTAGAGATGTCTTCTTTGTGTTCGCCTAAAATGTTCCACATTGTTTCCTTCTTCACAGCAGGCTAGGGCCATTACCCCAAAGCCTGCCAGTGCAAACTCAAATTCTCACACACCCTATGGCTTTAAATTGTAGTCCAAAAACTATTTTTAGCCATTTAGAGTCTACCTTCTTCACATACACCATTAAACCGCGCCTAATACAAATAATCATAAAGAAGACAACAAAGACAACCTCCATTGGTAAAACAAAACAAAACAAAACAACAACAACAAAAAAACCCCAAAACCCAGACTGCTGCCCTCTGGAGCTTCTTGAACCTAGTATCTCCTAGACATGTAAGGCCCTCTCTAACTTTCCCTCCTCTCTCCCCTGCTTGATCTTCAATGGGCATGGACTGCTTGACTCAGAAGGGTTTTTTCCCACATAAATTAAGGGGCCTATAGTCCTCCAGTTCTCATCTACTCCCTAAAGTCTCCTGATAGGTCTAGATAGGTCTAGCCATCTTCATGTTTTATATATATATTTTTTTTAATTTAAATATTTGTATATATTTATACACATAATATTTTACATAAAATTATATTTTATATATACATAAATATAAAATATATGTTTTTTACAGTTCTGAATCATTTATAAATGACCTTTAGGACTCGAGGGTGTGATGCTTGTTTATTTGTTTCAAATTTTTATTTAAATCTTAGTTAGTTAACATATGGTGTAATATAGGTTTCAGGGTAGAATTTAGTGATTTATCATTTACATCTTCATGTTGATTTGAGTTTTATAAATTCAGCTTCACAAAGCCCCGATATTACTGTATTTTCAAGTAATTCCTTACTTATTCATGCCAACAGAGTAAAAATAAATAAATAAATAAATAAATAAATAAGCAAGCCCCAAGAAACACATGGCCTTTCAAATTTAAAATAATTAGATGACAAGTCTAATTCTAAAACCTCAACTCATACATGCTATTAGTTCTTTTATGACCATCTCAAGAATTTATAGTGTCTGAGTATTATGCAGTCATAAGTCAGCAAAGATGATCAGTAAGACTTTTTTTTTTTAAGATTTTTGTTTGTTTGTTTGTTTTTTTAATTTATTTGACAGACAGATCACAAGTAGGCAGAGAGGCAGGCAGAGAGAGACAGGAGGAGGAGGCAGGCTCCCTGCTGAGCAGAGAGCCCGATGCGGGACTCGATCCCAGGACCCTGAGATCATGACCTGAGCTGAAGGCAGAGGCTTTAACCACTGAGCCACCCAGGCGCCCAGTAAGACTTTTTTTTTAAGATTTTTGTCGTTTATTTAGAGTGAGAGAGAGAGAGAGAGAGAGGAGTGGTAACAGGCTCCCCAGTGAGCAGGGAACTGGATGTAGGACTCAATCTCAGGACCCTGGGATCATGACCTGAGCTGAAGGCAGATGCAACTGAGCCACCCAGGTGCTCAGTAAGACTTTTAAATGGGGGGGGAGACTTTTCTCTCTTTTTTTTTTAAGATTTTTATTTATTTATTTGGCAGACAGATCACATGTAGACAGAGAGGCGACAGAGAGAGACAGAGAGAGACAGAGAGAGAGAGAAGGAAGCAGGCTCCCCACTGAGCAGAGAGCCCGATGTGGGACTCCATCCCAGGACCCTGAGATCATGACCTGAGCCGAAGGCAAAGGCTTTAACCCACTGGGCCACCCAGGCTCCCACCAAAAAGAAGAATTTTAAATGAAATTTTTCCTTTAAATAATGAAAGAACGAGTGACTGTTGTGTTCAATTTTGTACAAAGTACAATTTCAGGGTGTAGCCAATCAGATAACTTTTACACGCACTCTGTCTCTCTCTCTCTCTCTCTCTCTTTATATATATATATATGTTTTATACATGCATTATATATTTTGTGTGTGTACATACACATGTACAATTGTGTGTGTACATTTCATAAAAAGTAATTCAGATCATTTCCCTCAAATCCAGTTTCGTGCACTTTTGTCCCTTGAATTCTGCATACATGTGAATGGAATGTATTACCTCAAACAGTCCCAGCTACTTTTGGTGATGAGTGTGTTACTACAGTTAGTTCATTTTTGTAGCCACTCCGCTTTCACCCCAGAACTGCCCCCAAAAGTCACCCTGCAGGGATTACGGAGCCATCTGTTTTGCATTTCACTCCGCTCATAGTGCAGTGTTCTATTTCAGCTTTCCGTGCGCGGGATTCGACTGATGACATTTGAGGTGGCTTCGACCCACAGTGATGAGGATGGCAGAAGATGATGGGCTCGTTAAGCACATCTCATTTTAGACAAACTGCAAGTGGCATTTTGTTTATATGGTTCATTTCGCCAACAAATTAGATTTCAAATTGATTGCTTTCCAAAATGGCTTTGTTCATCAATTCTGAGACCAGGCAATTACAATCAGAATCCTAGTAATTAATGGTCTCCTATATTAAAAATGTTTTTTAAACAGCAAGGCACTTGTGAATTTCAACAGAATGTAAAATCTATTCTTGACTTTTAATCCCTCTCAAGCACTGTACAGTGTACAAATGAAATAAAGGTCTTTGCACAACTTTACTGGGGTTAAAAAAAAAATCTGACAGTTCAAAACAGAGGCATGTAAGCCTTTAACATGAACTAATCAAAGGCCCAGCAGAATACAAATAAAGAGTTAACATCCTGGAACAGTGGGGACCAATGGTATTGAATTGTAATTGAATGTTATTTGGGTCATTTTACTCAAAATATAATTTCAACATGTGACATTTTCATTTATTTTGAATTTGTGCAGAAGGTGCATAATTGAATAGCATTACTTTTTTTCTTCAAGTTCTTTAAGTTCATCTTTAAAAATACGATTATTTATGGTGCATTTCTGAAATCAAATTAGAAACTGAAGAAGACTAATAGGGAACATCCAGGAGGTTTTCTTAAACTTTCATTGGCCAAAGTTTATAATAAAAAGCTACAGCTTTTTACTTCCAGAAATGCTACAGTACTTCTGAATCCTTGTAGAATCATTTGGTTAAAATCCTAACTCCATTACTAATATCCTAATGATTTGGATAATTTTCACTATCTTTCTTTTGTAAAATAAAATATAAATTCAGATAACCATGTAAATAAAAAGCATAGCTTAATTATTATTACACTATTTTTGTTAAACTACCCAGGATAAAAAATAGTTGCTCCCTATTTGAAAAGCCCCTTTTATGGCCCATCTCTATCATAACCTCTTCTTCTTCTTCTTCTTATCCTCCCCTAACTATTACCTGGCTTTTATAGCAATTACAACCATATCTAGATATGGTTGTAATTGTGTGTGTGTGTGTGTGTGTGTGTGTGTGTGTGTTTTATTTAGCTTTTTTTTTAACAGTTCTGAATCATTTGTTAATGATCTTTAGAACTACAGTGTGATGTATGGTTGTTGTTGTTTTGTTCAAATTTTTATTTAAATTCTAGTTAGTTAACATATAATGTAATATTGGTTTCAAGAGTAGAATTTAGTGATTCATCACCTACATATAACACCCAGTGCTCATCATAAGTGCCCTCTTTAATCCCTATCACCCATTTAGCCATCCCCCTGCAAATCCCTCCATCAACCCTCAGTTTGTTTTCTATTGTTAAGAGTCTCTTATGGTTTGCTTCCCTCTTTTTTTTCCTTCCCCTATGTTCATCTGTTGTTGTTGTTTTTTTTTTTAATTCTACCTATGAATGAAATCATATGGTATTTGTCTTTCTCTGATGACTTATTTCACTTAGCACTTAGCATAATACACTCTAGCTCCATCCACGTTGTTACAAATGGCAAGATTTCGTTCTTTTTGATGGCTGGGTAAATATATATATATATATATATATATATATATATATATAACATCACCATATTTTTAAAAATAACTAAATCATCCAAATGGATATCCCTAGCCTTGGGATTCACCATCAGTGCATTTTTTTAACTCAAACCTCTTTCCATATTGTAAAAACAGAGAAATAAAATTTAAACAAAGAGTAATTTTCTCAAGATCAAATCACAAATACTCAGGATCCCATTTCTAATATTTCTGACCAACTGAAGTAGTTTCTCTCCAGAAACACCACAGTCATTCTGTTATTTCTCTGACATAAAATCTTGCTGTAGTTTCTCATCCCTACTGAATAAAGCCCAATTATCTTTGTCAAGCATTCTTATCAACATCAGTCCTCTGACCTATTTTGATAGGTCACACTTTCTTCCATCGGCTTGTTTTTCAGAGAGAAAGAATGTTCTAGCAGCTGCCTCTCTGCTTAACGAGAGGAGGTCCTCAGACAGATTCTTTGCTGAGCATAATGGTGACTGTGAAGCTTCAAACAGGAAGCATACTGGGGCTCTGGGTTTAGGTGAGATACTGTGGTCCACTAGCAAGAAAATGGTGGAACCAATAGTAGTAGAGAAGCTATGGAGGATTAGCCTTGGGGGAGAGGGGAGAGATGAGGTAGTTAGCATCAGAAAGGGGATTTGCGGGGATCTCTCCATGGTATCTTCAGAAAACATCTATTTCCTGCTTACGTATTATGGGGAACAACTGTCTCTGGAATGTTTCAAAGAATAGAGTGCTGTCTCAAGAATGGCATAAGCACAGAGGCTCCCCACAGGGATCTGGATGATTATTAACTCTGCTTGGACCTTTCACTTCCTTTATTCATGCTCTTCACTGCTTAAAATTATCCCTTCCCCTCGGCCTCTATATATAAGTATGTATGTTATTTATAATTAATGAATGCCTATATATATAACCAGCACGGGTCAAACTTCATATATATTATGTCAATTAATTTGCACAACTTCTTAAAGTACCTTTATTATTCCCATTTTACAGATGAGGATTGGTGAGATTAAGTGATCTGCCCAAGACATACAGCTAGTAAGTACTGAAGGGGAAATGTGAATTGAGGCAGCTTGGCTCCAGAGCCCATGCTCTTAAGCACCACCGTCTCCTGCCCCTTTATATTAGGGTACATGTCAATTAGTTATCCCTCCACATGCATATATTGTTATCTTCTCAATTTAGTGACAGACTCTCTGAGAGTAAGTAATTTGTCTTTTTCTTTGGTCACATTCTACAGATCTTTTTAAACTACTATCTTGCTGAGGTAAGGAGTTTGATATTTTTACTTTCCAAATATTTAAAATTAGAATAACTCTTACAACAGACGAAATCTGACTCCATATGCCAATGCATGGAAAACATAAAAGGAGAAATTCTCTGAATGAAGTTAAATAATTTATCTCAGGTCAAAGAACCAGTGTAAGTGCGAAGAGATTTTAATCCAAGACTCTGCTCCGTGGCCACAATTCTTACCTACTACACAACTTCATATTATAAACTCTTCTCAAGTTGGTAGCCTTAAGATCAGAGAGCAGAATATTATATTCCTCATTAGGTGGGATGATATGGAAGAGGATAAATTTTTATAATTTTCACATTACTTATTCAAAAGCATGTATTGAGTGTTTCTATGAATTACTAAGAATGAAGCATATCTGGCAGTTAGAGATATTTCCCTACACATAAAAGCTGTGCTCGGCTGTGGTCTTCTTTACAGAGTTTCAAATTCTACCTCCCCACAGCTTTTATGTGGGATGCCGAGAGGTGGTAAACGTGAATGCACTATGTGAGGTTATGAATGCACTATGTTAGAGGTTTGAAGCACAGGCATCCAGATAATAATCCTCTGAAAATAATTCCAGTTGTGGAATACATGCTTTGGTTAAAGGACCAAACCACAGTTCCTTTCCATTCCAGCCCTAAAAGTTTGTAATTCAAATATTTTAATGCAATCCAATGCACATAAAGGACATTTAACAAAGGCCATTGGACTGTGACAATTACACACACATACACACACACTCTAATTGCACTATATGTATAAAATAATGCCAAGAACATTATGCATGTCTTAGTAATGTCATGCATTTAAATTCCTGTCTTCCTGAGTGGGTACAGTAATCCTTCCTATAATTTAAATTCAAATTGACAGTATTTGAATTTCTTGTTAGAAACAATAATTTTCTGACAAATGATTCTTCATTTGCCTGAATAGCATAAACTCAAATATTTCCTTCATCACCAAGCAAAATTTATACTTTCTTTCAAATTAATGCCTCCATTTGTATTCTAAAGACAACCATGATACATGAGGAAACTAAGTGCTTACCACTCTGAATTGGTTTAATGTCCCTTACAGTTCCCTCTACTGAGCTTTTAAGATTTCTAGAAAGGGAATGCAAATTAAATTGTGTTAGGAAGAGATAAATGCCTCTTCCATTCATAATAAATTGATCTAAAAAGCTTACTGATCATCCAAATGCTACATCTGGACTTGTTGTTATCACATGGAAATTCATTATAGAAAATATACTATGCAGATTAAGATGGCTAATGCAGCGTGTAAACTATAATTTCTGCTATGATTTAGTATTATACTTTCTCATCTAAGTGAAAATTGCTTTGACAGGCATTCATCAGCTGTTTCATGTTCTTGCATTTGACCCAAAAAATTTGGGACAAATATTTGTAGGATATACCTCCATAGAAAAGCATGTTCATGAGGTCATATTATTTGCCTAACTCCTGAAAAACAAACACTGCTTTGGTCTACAGGACACTCTCTTATCCAGCTGCTGAGTGAGACAATACCCAGAATCTCAACTTTACAATGTACAGCAAATGGCTACTTTACTCATGAGCCTCTGGCACAGTGTTGTCCAAAAGAAATAAATGTAAGCCACAAATGCAGGACACATGTGTAATTTTAAATTTCGTAGTGACCTTAAGAACAGCAAAAGTAAACAGTTGAAAATAGTGTTCATATATTTTATTTAGCTGTATGTCTGCAAAATATTTTTATTCAACATATCATCATAAAAATAATGATACCTTTTACCTTCTTTTTTTGTCATAAATCTCTGAAATCTGGTATGTATTTACACTAAGAGTCCATCTCAGTGTGGACTAGCCACATTTCAAGTGTTCAAAAGCTGCATGTGGCTCACGGCTACTTCAAATTCTGGTTCCCCCATAAATATAAACAAAGGTAGCTTGTAGCTACTATCTCAGATGACATAACTCTGAGAGCTAAGTTTTCCAATTTCATCTTAATCACCAGTTCCGACTTTTCAGCCCTTTTTCTTATGGCAAGAATGATAACAGTCACCTGTTTTATCATCATTTCACCCTTGAAAAGTGAGAAACCACTCTTGAAGAATATTAAAGTCTCTGACCACCATAACAAATGGATATAAAATCTAAATTCTCACACTTTAGGGGAACAGCAAGAAGGCTTTTCTCAGCCTCCCTACATCTCATGGGCAGTGAATGGCCAATCCATTAGACTAGCCCCTTTTGATCCCATCTTTGGTTCCAAAGGTTTTTTGTTGTTGTTGTTTTCTTTATTCATTTTTTTTTTCTTCACCTCACTAACTGTGCCATTGGATCCTAGTGAAGCCCAACTCTGCACCACAAAAGGCTTCCTACAGATGAGGAAGATTAAAATCCTTACCAACTTCTGCCTTCTACTCGCATTCTCTGACTCTTGCTACCCCTTGATTGAACTCGCAAGAGAAATTCATTCAATCAGAGGTCTCTCCGTGGCCCACGGTGATGTATACAGCCCACTGATGTTCTCTGTATAAGCTGCATGGGGTTATTTAATTGCAATCAGTTGACAATACTTAAAAATCAGATTTTGAAAGAATCAGATTCATAATTTTTGTGTGTGAAAGTTATATCTGGTGATTCCATGCCCCAATTCTGGCATGGGACCTTCACATTCTAAACCTCTGTCTCAACTCATTCCTTCGATTGACCAACTGAGAACTCTGGAGTCATGTATGTCCCTTGCTGGGTGTGCTTATGTTATTGGATTTGGACTGCTGAGCAGAGCTAGGAACAGGGTCAAGCCTTTCCATCTTCCTTATCCTGTTCATGGTTCAGTGTCAGCTTGCCCATGCCTCTGTGCTGGTGTCCTGACACCAAGGACGCTGATGACTTGGCCTGTGATAATTATTTTTCCTTGGTCACAAAAGTGCACATGAAACAAAGCCATGATTAATCTCTGCTATAGAACTTACTCAAGACTCAATGGCCATGCTGTTATTGAATTATATGTGAAATGAAGCACGAACACAACAAAGAGACATAATTCTTGATCAGTATTATGTACAAAACCTTACTGCATTGGGCAGTGAATGTTCCAGTTTGTACCTGGAAATGCAATAATCTAAGGCCTTTGCAAATTTCCTTAAAAATTATGTTTTCTCAACCTCATGTTTGATTCCTGAATCTTCAACTTGCCCCTCTACTTTATTTGTAGGAAAATCCTGATTATTGAGTTAATATTCCTGTTTTTGTCAAGCTACATACATTAGTTTCCTAGGGCTGCTATAAAAAATTACCACAAGGTGAGGGGGGTGGGGCTTAAAACAATGAGAATTTATTTTTCCACAGTTTTAGAAGCCAGAAGTCTGAAATCAAGGTGTCTGTAGAGTCATACTCTCTCTAAAAGTTCTAGGGTAAATTCCACTTATACCTCTTTCAGCTTATGTTCTATATAGTTTAAGAGTCTTGCTCTTAGATGTTAGAATAAAAAGACTCTGATTGAAATCCTTACTTCATTACGTACTAGCTGTGCAGACTTAGGAAAGGAGCTTCACCTCTCTGAGCTTTTAGATTCTTACTGTGAATGAAGCTGAATAATGGCAATCACCTTGCAAGGTTGCTATGAATTTAAATGAGATGATGCTTATAAGCCACTTGGAACAAAGCCTAGTACATAGTAAAAGTTCAAAAAAAAATTCACAGCCTTCATTACTGGGGACATAATTTTTAGGGTTACCTTTATAAACTTGAATTATGAGCTCTTTGGAACTGTGCCTGTAATCTGATTTCTATTATCATGCTATGATGCACAAATACTTAATACACCAAAACACTCATTAACTGAAACCCATGTAATTAGAGTTGAATCATAACTATCTTTTAAGAGTCACTGTAAAGAACTTTTATGCAACTATTATTACCAAATTATTCTCTGTAGTATAACTCTTCTCTGTAGTATAACTATACTGATTTATAAAAACATCAAAGTCAAAAGGACCAAAAACCTATTAAGCTCGTACATGACTGCCTCTGGCATATACTGTACCTTCCGTGATGAAACAACTTTAATTCCCTCTCCTTTTTGAATATATGTCAGTGTGAGTCTGTCTACCTCTAAATTCTGCTCACATTTTACATCTTGCCATTTATTCAAAATTTCCCATATTTTGGGATTTTCAAACTGTGGCTTGTGACCTATTAGGACATGATGAAATCAGTTCAGTAGAAGGCAAAGAGACGTTTTTTAAAAAATGAAATCCAGTGGAATAGAATGGAATAAAACAGAAGACAAAGACAATATATAGGTGGATAAGCCAAGATAAGTGAGGATAAATATTGCTTTGTGAAACTTTTGTTTCCGTATTACATATACATATGCATAAATATGCCTATGTGTTTTGATAGCTTATATAAACTGTATCTCTCACTACTGTTATTGCTTCTCACAACTCCCACACTAGATTATGACCCACTCTTCATTGGAAATAATGTGGTAGAGTGGTTAATGGCACAGGTTTTGGATTCAGACAGACCCTGGTTCTATGTCTCTTCAAGGTATAGCAAACAGAGTATGTGTCTTAATGTCTTTGAGCCTATTATGTACAGGGATATAGTATATAACCTGCTAACTTACATGGTTTTTGTGAATACTAAATAAGTTAGGATGGATAAAGAGTCCAGACCATGACTGGCATTTAACAAGTTATCAATAATTTTTCCTGAACTTTAGAACCATAGAATTTAGTATATTGACAGTAGAATCATAAAAATGTTCAATACATTGAACCAAAAAACTGGAAAAGTTGGAAAGCAGGGAGAAGAAAACACCATGTCATTAGGATTCAGATAAAAAAAAAAAATTTTTTAAGATAAATTCATAAGAACATAATTCCAAGGCATTCTAGGGTAAAATGAAACCAGAATAGATTTTTAAGTTTTGATTTTAGATATAATGTTAAGTTTTTACTTTTTGTTTGAAAATAGTGATTTTTCTCTTGTTGTGTTTCTTTTTCTTTTTTTCCTAATATCTAAGATAAAGATACAAGGAAAAGCAAAAACCAGTTAACTTTTTACTTAGACATTTATGTATTATTTTTTAAAAGAGTAAAATTAAATTAGGAGGGAAAACTATGTGAATAAAATATTCATTTTCCCTCTTTTTTTACTTAGTGATTTATGCTTAAACTTTCAGGGGAAAAAAAAAAAAAAAACATGGATGCTAAGGTCAAACAAACCTGATGTTGAATCTCAACTTTGCTATTTAGTCATTTTGTGAATTGGAGAAAGCTACTCAACCTCTTGAAACTTAGTCTAGCTCTAAATTTTGCACAGAGTAGCTGTGAAAATTAAATGTGGTAAAGAATTTATTACTCTGAGAGAGTGAGCATAAGCTGGGGAGAGAAGCAGAGGGAGAGGGAGAAGCAGTCTCCCTGCTGAGCAGGAAGCCCGATGTGGGACTCTATCTCAGGATTCAGAGATTATGATGTGAGCAGAAGGGAGATCCTTAAATTTCTGAACCACTTAGGTTCCCCCAAGTGTGGTAAAGAATTTAAAGTGTCCCTATATTAGAATGATTGGTACCAATCCCTCACCACCTCCCTCCATCAACACCTTTACTAGGTCCTCAGTAGAGTGTGTGTCTCTTAAGTAGTTTTAGCTTGGCTATAACTGGCTTTGGTCAAGTGGCAGGTGGGAAGATGTGATAAATATGTCAGTGCTGAGCCTAGCTCCTTGGTGGGCCTTGGATATTTCTGTTTGTTCTCTTGTGCTACTGTCATTGTCACGAGAAGAACATGCCTCAGCTAGTTCACCGGTCAAAGGAGGATGAGAGATGTATGAAGTAGAATTACTCCTACCATTTCACTGATTTGCAGCTTGAGGCAGGGCTGCCCAGCAAGGCTCAGCCTAGATCAACAGAACCACCATAACTGACTAGCAGATCCATGAGGATAGATGACTAAGTCACTGGTATCATTTCTTACACAGCTGTACTGTGTAAGAACTAACTGATACTCTTCCCAACACTGTGGCCGACTCAGACTAATTGTTTGATAAATATTAGTTCTCGATAACATAACAATGTGTCACATGACATTTTAATTTACTCACATTAAGCAATGAAGAGGAAAACTCCTTTTATTTTACATGATTTGTTTTAAAGGTTAATTACTACACAAATATATGTAACAAAATTCTAAATAAAAATTAAGACAACAAGCTTGAGATCTTGGTCTTATCTGGTTAGTGTCAGTGTCCTATTAACCCTAACCACTATGCTGCTCACTAAACCATTAAGCAAAAAAAAAAAAAAAAAAATAGTATAAGAATAGTATGAACAGAGTATGGGATTAAATTAAATCATACCAATACCCATTAAGCTGGTGACCACAATCCCCATTAAACTGATGGCATAGAGTTTCAGGGATTTGGATACAAGCTCCCAATATGTTTTACATACACCTTTTAAATTATATCAGTCAGTGAAATATATTCTATTTATTTCCCACCCAAGTGGAATTTGAACCACAAAAGGCAGGTGATAGATTCACATTTCACTAATATAATCCTCCAGGCAACTCAGTATTCTCAAAAAGAATCCTTATAATGCAAGTGCCTAAAACCTGAAGACTTGAAGTGCTTTTTTTGCTTGCATCTCAGCTTTCTCCTTTCTTTCTCCAAGAGACACAATGAAAAAGCATGCCAAGTCTCAGTTTCCCTCTGAGACCTGATAGAAGAGCAATTTTTCACGAACCTTCACTTAAGTACTCTTCAATTTGGTGTCTAAAAATGCCTCAAATAAATATCCCCACTCCAAATCCAGATTAAAAGTTATTCTTTTTGCCCTAGACAATTACCTTTAGCAACAGAAGTATGTACACTTTGCCAAGAAATATCAAAGAAAGAACTTGGGAAAAACTCTGGGAAGTGCTCAGCAGTGTTTCATTTATTTGGTTCATTTCCTACCAGAAAACCTAAAACAAAAACCAGAACCATGATTTTTAAATGTCCTATGACCTCAAATAAATAAATAAAATCTTAAAAAAAATACTATAAATGTCCCTTGACAACCCAATGCAATGCAATAAGAAAGTTCTTTGCCTAATTCTATCAAGCTCTTCCTTTGAAAACTAAGTTCTACTCATTTGCATTACTATGTATCACACTCAAAAGCACTAAGGTTCAACTTATAGATTGAAATGTAGTATTTAAAAAGTGCTCACTTTCCTCCTAAAATTTAGAAGGACCACTGAAATAAAGACAAGTCATCCATTCAAAACTTTCTTTTTTTCCTTTTCACTTATATATTACATTATAACATTAGGTGATTCATTCAACAAATACTGTGCAAACATCTAGCATGAGCCATGCATTGTGTTAGATGCTGAGGAGCTGACAGTTTCATAGGGGGAGGGTGGTTATGCATTAATCAAAAAATTAGAGAAAAATATAAAATTATAAAATTAGAGAAAAAATATAAAATTAAAGCTATAACAAATACAATGAAAGAAATACAATGAAATGCAAATACAATGAAAGAAAGGTGCATATTATTATGGGATTATATAATAGACAACTCGACCTAGTTCCAGTGGAGAAGGCTTCCATGTGGAAGTGATGTTGGAGCTGCTGTATGAGAAATAAATAGAAGTTATCCCAGTAAAAAGGTTGGACAACAGGGTCTTTCCAGGTGGAGCCATCAGCATATGAAAGTAGGGAGTTCATTTCAGTAACTATATGAAGACACGTGTGGATGGGACTGAGAGTTGGAAAGAAGAGGTATAAAATGAGGTGGTAGGTGAGTCAGCAATTCCTTGGGCTGGAGATGCTCATGCTGGTTGTGGCCTGCCAGATCTACACTAAACCCTTCTCCACCACACCTTGTGCCTTAGAAGATGGAATTTTGAGAATACTCTTGCTGAACTGCCTTGACTGCCAGTTTCCAGATGCATCCAGCTCATGTGTCTGAATGGGAGAACATATGCTATTTGTTATAATTCAAACAAGACATGACATTATCTGGGACAGAAAAATAATGGTAGAAATATAGAGAAGTTTGTGAATTCAAGATGGAGAAAAAGGCTTCCGGAGTGGACTCTAACAATGTCATGTATGCAACTTGATGGAAAGCAACATCATGGATTGAGGAGAGCACCTGGGGAAAAAAAATCCAGATTTACAGATGACAGCCAGGCATTCATCTTTGAACATGTTGAATCAGAGATGGCTTTGAGATATCCAAGTGTAGATGTGAAATAGGCAGCTGGATATTACAGATCTGAAACTAATGAAAAGTCAGGACTTGGGGGTTCATATTTGGGAGCTGTTAGCATATGGTGATGATTAAAACTGTTGTTATATGTGAGCTTTCCCACAGGGTGAGAATAAGGTACAGGCCCAGCTCTAAGGAACTCTACCATATATTGGTCAGTTAAAGGAAAATAAAGCTGGAAGGATTAAAAAAAAAAAAAAAAAAAAAAGGAACAACAGAGACTGAGTGGTTATATGTGACAGCAGGGAAAAACAGTGTCATAGAAGACAAGGTGACAGAGTATTTAAAATAGTGAGAATCACGTATCTCTGGTTGCCTGAAAATATGTGAAAAATATTCTACTTACTGTGTAGTTAGAGTCCCTTACTTTTTCAGGGAATAAATGTTATGTTTTAAAGGAAGGTGTTTTCTCTTCCAGAGAGCAATTTTACTGCACTTAGGTTCTCTTTGATTTTGACCTTTTCTGTTGTATGCCCTTCTCTGCAATAGAAGATAGTTTTCATACTTCTTACCTGTAATAAAGTTCATGCCATATCCTGCTGCTTCTGGCTATTATTGCTCACCCCAAGCAGAACTGATAAATTGGATCCAGTACTAAGAACTTGAATTCCAGTTAACCTAAGTCTTATTCTAACAAACCTCTGCCTGCACATAAAGAAAAAACAGACAGACAGAGGCCAACTTTTCCAAGGACACGCACAAAAAAATTGCAGAGTTGGATTCAAACTAAGACTTTCCGATTTTTAAGTTCTCTGTTATATGACACATGAAGGCAACACTGTAACTATTCAGTGATACTCTCTCCCTATCCTCCATATTGCAAGCAAGATGTAATGAAGACAGAAACTCCGTAATTGGGAGAGAGAACACACAAACTGTAAAGCCCCCAAATCAAAAACTCTAAAATCATAAATTAAGAATGACAGCAGCCTTAATCTCATCCTTTGAAAAATATACCTCTATCTCAGTCAGCTTAGGCTACTGTAACAAACATACCATCGACTGGGTGGCTTAAATCACAGGCATTCATTTCTTACAGTTTTGGAGACTGGGAAGTCTACGATAAAGGTCCTGGCAGACCCACTGTCTGGTGAAATCCTGCTTTCCTGACCTGCTGATGGTTATCTTCTTCGATCATCCCATGATGGAAAGCAGAGAGCTACAGCAAGTTTATCTGTCTCTTTTTATAAATAAGGGCACCAATGAGGGCAGAGCCCTCATGACCTAAGCCTCCTAACATACCCACCTAACATACCCACATCATCACACTGGGTATTAGGAGTTCAGCACATGAATTTGGGGGGTGGGCGTGACGCAAGCTTTCAGTCAACTGTTGCCTCGAATATCCTTGGCGATAGTTCTTACAATTTTTTCCAAACAGGTGAAAACCACTTCTCACTGTCAATGGTGTGGACCACTTCACAGTATTGTGACATGACTGCATGGTCAACTTGCCTGCAGCTCAAGACACCGAAAGAAATATTCTGCTCGTACTTCCCTTGTTTTGTGAATAAACTGCTCACATACCAAAACCAAGCAAGGAACAAACTTGTGGTCTTACTACTGAACATACTTGAATAAAACGTGTTTTCATGTCTGTGTTCCACTTGCTTCTTTTTAATTCATGTAAGGCTCTTTTAGAGCAACTGCTCTTGCTCTAATAAAGAGTGGGTGCTACATCAGATTCTTCCTCTGACAGTGGAGAATGGCTGGGCTACTTCAACATTAAGCCCATGGATTTGGTGTCACAATTCAATTAAACCAACTAATATGACCATGAGTGCTGTGTGGGGCTACTTTCTACAGAGCTATGGAGAACCTAATTACTAAGCCCACCCCATTGGCTAATGAACAGCATTGTGCCTGAGAAGGAGTATTTGTTTTACATGGTATTTGTTTTTGTTTCTTTACATATCATGTTTGTTTTACTATAAACAAACATTATAAGGCTGTGATAAATTGAAGGCTATCTCCAGTTTTAGATTGTCATTACCTAAATTAAACTGAAATGGAAAAAAATTATCTAACACAATATAACAAATCAACCTAAGGAG
Organism: Enhydra lutris kenyoni; assembly: GCF_002288905.1. Taxonomy (NCBI): domain Eukaryota; kingdom Metazoa; phylum Chordata; class Mammalia; order Carnivora; family Mustelidae; genus Enhydra; species Enhydra lutris. The sequence continues at coordinate 55,085,273 of NW_019154105.1, forward strand.
GAGCTATCTAGTTGGAAATCAAATGAAGCCAACAATAGGCAAAATTGAACAGAAATTAGAAGCCAAATTAAGATACATGATAGGTGGACAGAAATTAAAGCCAAATGAAGACATGTGATAGGTAAGTTTCTGAGGGTAACAGTACCAATGACAGATATCCTTAAACCTTATGATGATCTACTGGCTGACATTATTTTACTAGTCCAGTGCTATTGCCAAGTCAAACTAAACACAGGCTGCCATCTCGTTTTGCCTTGGAAAATGGTCAAATACCAAGATTTTTCTATGCCTCCTAGAGTTTAGTGCCCATCTGTTATCAATCAGTAGGAAGACTAAGGAACAAAATGTGCCCTGTAACCAGGACAACCCCACCTGGGTGACAGAGGCCTTGGCCACTTGTCCTGGGATTGGTTTTCCTTCACCTGTATACATATAGTCCTGAAGTGTCATGAGGACCACATGATAGAGAAGACCTACAATGTCACAGTCCTAGAAGCTAATTTACCTACATTATAATCAAGAGGGACAACAGAAGATGTGCTTGGACGAAAGATGTGCTTATATAACATCATGGGGATTTTTGAGTGCTTTGTCTTTTGTAACATTTCTGTAAGGGAAAGAAGTCCATTTTTCAGTGATAGAAGAAATTTTAGTTAGAGCTCTGCCTTGTCAAACATCCTATAGGAAGGAGGGAAAGAGTAAAGGGCAGTTGATGTCATGTGAAACAACAGGGACCAGGCCATATCCATGTAGCTCCAGATCACCTTCTCAAGCTAGGAAGTATGGAAGGAAGGTATCTCCAGTTCCACTCAGATCATTTGTCTTCCTATCCTAGGGCTGCCATAACAAAGTACCACACACTAGGTACCTTAAAACGATGTAAGCTGACTACCTGACTATCAGCCCAAATCAATGTACCAGCAGGGTCGATTCCCTCTGTAGGCTTCCAGTGACATTTTTTCATGCCTCTCCCCAGCTTCTGGTGAGGGCTGGCAATCCTTGGCATTCCTTAGCTTATGAACACATCCCTCCAATCTCTGCCTCTGTCTTTACATGGCTTTCTTCCTATGATTCTCTCTCTCCCCCTCTTATCAAGAGAGGAGTCATATTGGAGCAGGGCCCACCTACTCCAGCATAACCTCATCTTAATTAATTACCTTTGCTATAACCTTACGTCCAAATAAGGTCACATTCAGAGGTTCTTGGGGTTAACATTTCAAGATATCTTTTTGAGGGATGCAGTTCAACCTACAAATACTATTTCAGCAATCTGAAGAAGGATCTCACCAGAAAATGACTGAGAGACTAGTGCAGGTAAAATCTTATTTTTACCTCCTATTTTACTTAAATAGAAGGCAAATGAAATGTGTTTAAAAAAAAACTTTTATCTAGCATCTGACTTTAAGAATTGAAACTTTTATTCACTGCATTTTATAAAGAAATACTAATTTACGGCCTGACAGGAAGTCTTCCTGATCTTTGGTGAAAATGGCCCCTGAAATTAGTGATTCATCTCACGGAATTGTCTTGTTACTTACCTTTCACACCGAATCAGGATGTATACCCTATACAGAAGGGTATCAGTAAAGGTGTCCAATATGGTTTCCTATATTAGGAACTATGTGATTGCGAAAGGTGGTTTCTGCAGCTACATGTGGAATTCTTGGGAATTTAGAGACAGCCAATTTAAAGTATTATATAGCACTTGACCCTGTATTTAATAAGCCAGATTATTGTGTCTGATTGAGTCTAGCTAAGACATTAACAAATATGAGTTTTAAGTCAGGCCACAGAAATATTAGAAAGTGTATCCCTCTCATAAGACAAGTTTGTCTCAATAAAACAAGCCTAGACGTGGATTACCATGTCTGTAGCTAATATTGAATTGCCAGAATCCTGTCGGGCTATTTCACCTTCCAGTATTTGGTGCCTAAAGAATCTTGGCAAGCAGCTGAGGGCTAACACCTTCTGGAGAGCTATTCTCTGTTGGCAGTGGGATTTCTGCTTTGCCAAATTCAGTACCAAGTGCCCAAGCCTCCCTACTTGAAATCCCAATTCTCTGTAAGTCAAAGTCAATGACTCCCTTGACTGTCTTCAAGACTCTGACTCCCTTCCTCAAAAGCCAAAGGTCAAAGTGGGGCACATTAGCAGCTCTGGCTGCATGCAGACACCAAGAACAGCAGGGCTTTCCTGATTAGAAGTATGGGGCAGCCTGACTTAGATGCTCAAGAGATGTAGCCAAACATGTTGGAAAGAGAAAAGGTATGGCAAATAAGGCCCCTGGCTAATATCTCCAGTCTGATCTCTCATCACTTCCTGCTTCTTGATTTTTGTTCCAGTAAGACTGAATTTGACCCAGATCATGAGAGTTGACGTGTTCACTCATTCTGCTTCTTGTTCACATTCTTTCTTACCACTGGGTCCCTGCACACGCATTCCTGCTATTCTTTAATGCCTTTCTGAATCTTGCTTTACTTAGAAAATATCAGTATGTCCTTCAGAAATTGGGTAAGTTTCACTCTTCTCAAAAGTGGTCACTACTCTCCAAATCTGTACCAAGTGCTGCTCCTCTATGCTCCTAGTGGCCTCCTAGACTTGGATCACTCAGGGCACTCACCACAGTATATTGTAACTGCTTGCATATTTTACTGCCTCCCCCACTGGATTCAAGGCCCTTGAAAACAAGGACCATGTCTTATTTTTGTAGCCTTAGCAACTAGGATAGTGACTGTCATACACGAAATATTCCACGAACATTTACTGAATGAATCACAAAATAGATACTAATTTTGGAACCATAAAACAAGGTACATAGTTCTAGCTTTCATTTTTCAGGACACTGTGATCATTGTAGTCACTTCTTCTCTTTTCAATTGTCAGGTAAAGTTTATTCCACCTGCATGGTGGTTGGTAGGAAAGATTTTCATAATGCATATGAAGGAGCTCTGTAAAAAGTGAAACACTATGGAAAGACAAGTTGTTAAGTTATTGTTGATCCTTGGTAGAAAGTAGAGGAAGGAGTGGCTGTGTGTCTGCAAATACAACTTTATTGTGGCCAGTGTATTACATCATTATAACCTGACACAACCACCATTCTCCTTCCTCTCCTTTCTAGAAGCAGGTGGGGCCTGGTGTAGGAGGACATGCTGAGGGAACAACCACTGTGGTCTAGGCAGTACCAAGTTACATGCAGTATTTTTCATACAGATGATACTCTCTTAGTTTCTATAACTGGGACTTTTCCTGAATAAGATTTATTTACTTATAGCTCAAATTTGGGGGGAAAAACCCTATTACTTGACTGTGTTAAAACATTTAAATTGAATATCATAATACACATATACAGGTTTTGCTTTTGACCACCAGTGAATCTTCTAAGAAGAATATGGTGAATGTGTATCTGCAGAGAAGAAGCTGTCTTCTTTTCCCCTTACTGAGTTTCAAGATCTCATAAATTTCTTCTGCAAGTGTCCAGTATACAAACCCTTTCTTCTTTGGGTTTTAATGCCTTCTCTGAAACCCTTGGATATTAAAGATTGGTTTCTGGGACAAGTACTGGGAAAAGCTTTTCTCATACAAGAAAAAGGCAGAGTTTATCTTTAGTACCTCCTGGTTCCTTCCCATTTAAGTATCTTTCACTGATATTAGGGTGGAAGTCATTAAATTACATTAAATCTAACCCCTTGTTCTTTCAAAAACAGCACAAATAAGCTTCCAAACATTCATTGGTGGGTACTAAGGAAGATCTAGAAATTTAAAATGAGGCATTGGTGAGAAATCAGGGGAAAATACTGACAGATTGCTTCTATTCTAGAGTCTCCCCTTCTGCTAATATCCTTCAACCCACCTATGGTGTTAAAGAAAGGCTCTAAGAGCATGCATTTAACTGTTGATTTATGCAGGTCATGATAAATAGGGAATGCTCTATAATGGATTGGGAAAAGAACCGTTTCAAGGCTTGGACACAGTAACTATGGCAGCATATAAACCAGTGCCCACATAATTGAGCAGCATTATACAGAAAAGAAATCCAGTTCATAAGCCAAGATGACCACACACACACACACCACACACACTCGTAAACACACACATATATACACACAGATACACATAAGATATACACAGGACAAATACACACACACACATACACACACGCACACGCACACACACACACACACACTTGAAGTAAAAAGTCAAGAAAATTCCTCAAAGTACTTTTTATTACTGCCTGACTGCTGCTACTGCCAACAAAAACTTTTCAATGTAACCTATCCTCACGAACACAGATGATGTGATTAAAACAAAGGAGCAGCTGTATAGGTCAGAAGATGGGGAAAAGTCATACAGTGCAGTGGAAAGAGCCTGGCACTTATATTTAGAAGAATAGGGTCTTAATCCTTGCTTCCAAGTAGTGACTTACGTATCAGACACTGAATTTAAATCAAAGTCAAAACTGAGAAGCCTTTATGTACAGTGCCTTACTATAGCAACCGAATGTTTGGACTACACAATTTTTTGAAATTAATGTAAAATCAGCCAAGTTTGGTTGAAATGTGAGTAGTTTAATCCTATTGTCTTAGGCCATGGTCTTTGTGTATATCATGTAAATATCTGCATTTGTGACTCCTGATTTAAGTGAGCTGAGTCTAAATTTCTTCATTGTAAAATACTCTGGGTAGAGGCTTAGATAATTCCTACGTGACCTTTAGCCCTAGAACTACTTAAAGACACATCCAAAGTATGACCATTCTGACATATTCTGGGAAAAGAAAAATGATGCAACTATAATAAAATATCCCAGTCTCTTGGCCAATCAAGAACATACAAATGGTATAGAAGTAAACTTTTCATCCCATTTCCAGTTTACCAACTTTAGGATATATGCATTTTTGTAAAGTGGGAAGAGAGTCACTAAAAGAAAAAAAAATTGGAAATGGAAGCAACAAGCTAATAACCCCACTGCAACTGCACATACAAAACATCAAATAAACATGGTGCCATTACTGTAAATCAATAAATAAGGATATCAAATGAATCCCAGCATCAATTCCAAAATGGGAAGTAATGTAAAAATCTAAACACAGATCTACCTAGGGATGGGCATGAGCACTGAGTGGGGAGCCAACGTTAGGGAAACCTTTTCCTTCTCTGTGTCTCATCTCTCTTTATAAAGTTAAGAATTTGGTTAAATGATCTTTCAATTCTGGCTCTAACAATCTATAAAAGACTACAGGCAGCATCAGTTTCCTTCACCCTGAGTATTGTTAATCCTGCTTCAAGGAATTCATCTAAATGCAATTCATGCTTAATTTTCATTCATAAAGAGCTCCATGGTCTACATGGACTCTAATTGGAAAATTAGTATTGTTTCAAAAGCACCAGCTAAGTCTCAAAATGAGATGCCCTCAGTATGACATGCATATCTAATTTCCTCCACGGCTGCATAAAGTAAGCAAGAAAAGCATTCTCGACCACTCCTGACAGCTTTTATTACAGGCTATTCAACAAATGTTTTCTATCCACTTGTCCAAGAAAGCTGATTAGACAAAACAGCCAGTGGAGGCACAAAGAAGAACATTCATTCCTTACCAAGGGAACATAAAAGACATTTAAAATGAATGAATAGCAGACACAAAAATGATTCTTGGAAGAATTACATACACATTTTTGAATGTGAAATTGTCAGGAATGTGGTATGCTACAAAGTTAGAGACTGATTTTCCATTATGTCGTAGGGATAGGTGTGAGTCTTCAGTTTTATCTTAAATAAATCTAATACAGGCTCCTATTGAATAGAACATTCTTCCCAGTGCAGTTCCCAGGTCACTGCTGCTGAGATGATTTCTCAGAAAATCTACATGATCTGGAATGCCATAGGACTTATTAGCCTCCATTCAGAAAAGATTATCTTAAAGGCATGGATCTTCTCTTACTTCTCTTATCAATTTGCTGCTTCCAAATGGAGGGAAGGGTAACTACTGGTAATTCCTATGGAGAAAAGAGTCTACTGTCTGTCCCTTTCTCTCCAACACACAAACAAGGGAAGGCTGGTGTTCATCACAAAATTCCAAATTCCCATCTTTTCATCTCCTAAAGTATCTCTTCATTATGGTCAAGCAATTCTTATCTTGGTTGAACATCTCCCAATGCTTTTTGCTTTATCTTTTCTCCATCATATTCCAAACAGTTTCCCATGCCGTCCACTTGCCTGACAGTGTGTCCAACAGATAGTCTGTGGACAGTTGAGGCTTGATGAGGGAGGGAACACAATAGGAAAGGAAAAGAATGAGGAGGTGGGCTTTCAGCTTTGAGTCCAAGGGGCAAATCACTCCTCAGCCATGCCCACGTGAGTTCAAGGTCACCAGTGAATTTAGGTAGAGAGCCAGGCCGACTCACCCTGCCCATTCCCCTTGGGGCTCAAATATTACTAATGAGTTCTGGGAAGGAACCTGGCACTTGTAGAGGTCAGCTTAAGGGTTGCCAGAGAAACTTCTGTGGGATTTGATTCCTATGATAGATGGGATTTTAGGTACAGAATTATCTTAGAATCAACATCCTAGTCAATTTCACAGATGGGTGCTGTTTGTTTTCTATAGGATGTAAGTGAAGAACAGGTCTGCAGTCTGACTTCACGGATTCAAATCTGAGTTTTACTAGTAAAAACTTCTGTAAACTTAGACCAGTGTGTTAGGCTCTCTGTGCTTCAGTCTTTTCATCTGTAAAATGGGAATGACTATACTATTTCACTTACAAGTATTAAATGCATGGCTGGCTGAAACTGCTCAATGTATATTGATTATTAGCTTTATCCCTGCATACACCAAGGATATCTTCAACTAGGAGTAGTTGAATTTACCTACAATTTTGGAAGTACCAAAACCAGTTTGGATGCAAGATATTTTAATATTGTATATGCATGTATACATGTGATACCTTCACACTCCAAATATTCTCAGTCAGAAAATAATAAAAGTGAAACCTAACCTTGCTTGGTTTTCTAAGGGTAGACTCCCATTACTTTCTCTAAATCCAATACCATAATGATTTCATCTATAAGAGGAAAATGTAAGAAAGAGCACAGTGGCCTGGGTTAAAAGGAGATGGTTGTATTGCTCTCTGACCAGCAAACCGTGTTGACTTTAGACCATCTTCCTTCAGGGCATCAGTTTCTCTATAAATGATGCAATTTTATCTTCAGAATGCATTAAATGAATATGCTAATCAAAAAGGTGAGGTTGATTCAGATCACCTCTGCACTCCCCTCTTCTTCTTCTTTTGATACTGTAATCTTATCTAGGAAAAAATTTAACATCTGAATATCTCTGTAAAAAAGCATTCCATATACATGATCTCATTTTGTTCCTCAAGGAGCAAGGGAATTAAATTCAACTAATATCTACGGCAGACCTCTATGTACTCATTACTCTGCTGTTTTTATTTTGTATCTTCTTTTACCTTCAAAACAAATTGCATGGAATGTCCCCCTTTCTCACTGGGCGACACTGACACACAGTAGTTAAATGATTTGCTCTAGCTTGCACAGACTGTCTGGGTCACTGGCTGTGTAGTGTTGGCCAGGCCTGGACCTCAGGCTCTCCCCAGATCCAGAGGGTGAGGTCTTCCCACCTGCATCATATTCATGAAAATTTGTCCAGAGAATGTTCTTCAGAAAGAAGAAATGGGCATTTTACCTGACAGGGAGAACTTGTCAGATGAAATCACATGCTCACTCTAGTTATTATGAACACACAGCTTTCTTCCCCTTCCTATCCTCTATCCTACTCTCAAGTAAAAATTTTAAAGAACCATTCACTAAAACAAAATCTTTCAGTGACTCAGAGTATAAAATTGAAATGTCTGAAACTATGGCCCTTTCTGATCTGGCCCCACTGATCTTTCCAGTCTCCTACATTCTCCCTCCCTCTACTGCTCAGTGAGTATATGTCAAGAAGCCCTACATGCTGCTTCACACATCCACGCCTCTTTCTTTCATCCTATAATTGTGTCCCTCTTTCTCTGTATGGTGAAGCATACTCTTCCTTTATGTGTCTGCCCATGTGTCATTTTCTTGGTGTCTTCTTACCTGGTGAACTTAGCTCATCTTTCTTATTCCTACATCATCTTCCCAGCCTCCAAAAAGGGACATATCAGTCACAATGAATCAACTGAGTATTTGTAGGAGCCTAACCCCTTCCTCCATACCCCAATACACTGTGAGCTTCTTAAATGAACCTCTTTTCTCTTGCATTTTGGTAGTCTTGGAGTCTAGCAGAGAGTCTATGGTAAACTGAGTGCTCCGAAAATATTTTCAAGGTTTATGACGAACTGACTGATGGAATGAAGGAAGGAATGAAAGAAGGTATAAATAAGTACATTTGTGTATGTGATCTGAATTGACTCCTAACTTGAGCTAATCTTCTTTCAAATTTCTTTGTTGAAAGGAAATACTTTGAGACCAACTCAAAAGGGATATTAATATCAAATATTTTAGAAACAGTCAAAAGCCTCATGAACTTGGGGGCATTTTCCAACCATATGCTTTTCATCTCCTGGTTCAGCTGATATAGTATGGAAGTAATTGAATAGCCACTCTTCTCTGGGATGTCAACATACATTTATCAAGGTTTCCAGGCGGTTAGTTGCTCCTTTGAAATTTTAAAAGATGTGACTCTTGGCAATACAACATAAACATTAGATTATTTTCCTGATTTTTGCTTAAAAACTATCATTTGATTCATCTGCCAAGATAACTTCATTATGTCCTTGGGGCAATTCAATACACCAGCTATTTGTGTCTCCATTTTTCACATTCACCAAGCAAGAACTCCAAATCTTAAAAGAAGCCAGCACGAATGTTTAGGGGGTAGAGTTAGAATACAGGGCAGAGGGAGAGCATTAACCATTGTGGGTTCTCAGAGGCTTGTTAAAAACAAGATACAATATTCCCTTCCATTGTAATAACTTCTCTCTCTTGTCTTTTCTTCCTGTCAATGAGTTTTGAATTAATCTAGGTTTTACACCAACTGCATCTTTTTCAGACATCACTTACAGTTCTTTAATCACATAATGCCTTGTATACAAGCTAGTGGTATACATGCATCATCTTTGGTCACGACAAATGTACAGTCCTGGCCACATTCTACTTTAATTGCAAAGCATAGAGCCTTAAGGCTGGGTTGGCATAAAAAAGAAGATCTGGACTCTGGCATATAAGAACTAAGAGGAATGAGGTCATCAGCCCAAATCACAATGTCATGAGAAAGAACAAACACTTAGGGGGATCAGGGCTGCATTGCTTAGAAGGCTGAGTTGCTGAATCCATGGGACCACAGGAACATCCTCAAAGAAGAGCTTCAAAGATAAGTGTATTATTGCAATTTATGAGAGATTCATCTGAGTTGAAACAGCTTTGCACTCATTAGCCAGGGGTTCAAGAAAGTGGCTCCAGTCACTGAGGGTGGGAGGAGGGAACTGACTAGAGATATTGGGCCAATAAAGGGTCTCCAATGGCAGAACTTCAGCAGTGGGGAAAGTTGTCCAAAATAGTGACATAAAACTGAAACCTATGAAGGAAACCCAACCTAGCTCAGCAAAAGTACAAATTCATGTAGAATTTCCCCAAACTGCCACAGGGAGGGAATGCAGAAAAGGGTTTAGAACTGGTCACAGAGACCTGACTTTGAAGATGGTTCTTTTATTTACCATATGTATGACTTTGGAAAAATCCCTTGACCTCTTTTATGCCTCAGGTTTGTGACAAATAGGATGTTTTCAGCAGTACCTAACAAATGAAAACAAAAAATCTGACCCAACTTGACATTTCAAGAGAAGAAATGCATTGGCTCATCACATTGGAAGTCTTCATTAGTCATGTCATGGTGGCAAAACATTTGCAGCAGTTTCTGACTTTATATCTGCTCACTGTTAAATTGAGAGGAAATTTGCTTCAGGATATCTCTTTTCAGAGTGAGAAAGATCTCTTTCCCTGGGAGCCTCCACCAAGCCTTTTCAGCCCAAAAGCAGGGGGTGGGGGTTACACGCTTATTCTTAAACCAGTTCCTATGGCCAGGCCAGGCCATGGGCTTAACATCTTAGGCCTGAATTCCTGAACAATCATTAGCAAGGGATGGAACTAGTGTTAAACCAATGGAGACCTTGCCCAGAGCTGGGGATGCCATCAATTTCCAGGGAAGTATTTGGTCTATGTTGGGAAAGGTGAATATCTGAACCAAATAGATACATAGAAGGAAGAAACAGGAACTCTGGTAAGAAGCAAATAACACCTACAAGGTTCCTCATCTATAAAAGGGGGATAATGATAATAATGCTCACCTTGGAAGTTTGGGAGGATTAAATGAATTAACTCACAGAAAGCACGCAGCTCAGTAAGTATGGTGGTGTTTGTTTCTATTATTACTATTATTATTTTCCCCACTCTGTATCTTTCCTGCTAAACCCACATGCTGCATTTTGCTGTGCCTCCATCTACTTTATCCATGGGGCTTGGGTCTCCATCCACTCTCTTTTCATTGACTCATCTATTTGGTTCTTGACCCTAGGATTTGCACACTTGCATTTAATCAAGAAGCAGGACACCCAGAATCATCCTTTAAAGATGAAGGCTCCAATCTCATTAAAGTCAACAAACACATACTGATATCTCATGATAGTAGGAGCAATGAGGGATACACAAATGAACAAGACAAAGCCAGTGAGTTTGCAAAGTTCACAATCCTGATATCCAGCAGTGAGGTTGGTACAAGGTTGGTGTCTGATAAACTTGGATGAATTAAGTTGACATCTAATGGAACTAACATATGTGTACAAATAATCGATGTAAATCAAGTTGTGATAAGTACCATAGTAGAGATATAAATAAGGCATTTTAGAAGTTGGTAACAGTTGAGGTAGGAATATTAATTCAAATTGGGATGTGACTTGGAAAGATTTCTCTGATGAGTAGAAAAGTCTGAGCCAGAGGGTAAAGAATTCTAGCACAAGTTTAGGCCAATGAATGTATGTGCTCAATTTCCAACTGCCAGATGTATTCTTGTATCCCATCTGTCCATTCTATGCATGAAATAAATTTAGACAGTTAAACTTTATCAATTGCTTATCTTGGAAGGTGTTCTGATATTAGCTGGATAAAAATTGATGTTCAGGGAAGTTTTCACTAAATATCACATATTCTGCCTATTAAGTAATAAGTTCTAAAACAGAATACCAGATGAAAGGCGTTTCAGAACCAGTATCCAAAATTGCTTTCCACTACATGTATGTATAATTTCTTGATGAGGCAAGGCAATGTCTGACATAGTTTCCTGCGGTCTTCAGAATTTGCTTTTTCAGCCCACACAATCCTGCTATTTATTACTTCACATTTAGTTTGCCTTCAGTAATGAAAAAGATTTAAAGATAACAGTATGAATACTTGGAGGTTATAGAAAACCTGGCTTCAGTTTCAAGCCAGAAATAACCTGTAGCACAAGTTAGAAACTCAAAATAACAGAGTTAATAAGGGGGAAATAAGCATAACTTTGTGATTTTAACTAAGTGACCATTACTGTGAAAACAACATTGCCACCAACTGGTATAATGTTTTGTCATTCATTATCATGACTAGCAGAAGGCATATTGTGCAAATAGAGACAGCATAGGAAGAGGTCCAACTGGCATTTGTTGAATCTCAACATATTATGCACGGCAGTGAAAAAACAAAATGGATTTCAATTCTCCAGACACCCCATATTGTAACAACAAAAGACAAAGCCTCTAGTTCCAAGCATACCAAGTATGTTTTCATAATTTTTGTCTCAGTGTGCAGTTCTCAATTTTTCTTAATAAAGCAGGTGGTTTAAAAAAAAAAAAAAAAAAGGAAACTCTGGCATAGACTGATCTCCATAATGTTTTGACAACATTTGTTATAAGTATGATTCCTGTCACATGAGATATTTAAAATATTATTCTCATTCTGTCATAAAAGTGAAAGCTTTTTTTTCCCTTAAGCATAAAATAAGAAATATGGCTAAATTCAGGAAATTTTTCCAAGGATACATAATAATTTCACTGAGGTATCAAATTGGATATTTTCCTCTTAGAAATCCAAACCCAACACTGAGTTTGCAAGTGATCAAGACAAGCCAACATGGACTATAAACAACTACACTGACAACATAAGTCTCTTTTCTTCATTGTGTGAAATAAGGTAAACATGATGTGTCATCATAAGGAAAAGACTAGGAAATTGAGTTACTTTAAGGCACCCTTTGTTAGAGGCTCTAAGTGGAAAATTTAAACTATCATGCTTTTGAGGTTTTTAATAGTTTCCATGGTAATCACTCTTCAAAATACATTAAAAAAAATTGAGATTCACTAGAAAAGAAAACATAAAAGGTTGCCATGAGTAGCATTCCAAGCCTTGTAGCCCCTGGCATGTCTGCAGAAATGTGTATGTCCTCTCTTCTCTTCCCCTTCCAGCTGTGACACACACATCCACATACAGTAGATGTGGGCACAGACACACTGTTTCTAATCTGAATTCACAATAACCTGATGATCACAGGTAAAGAAACATTGGCATCCATTAACAAAGAAGGCTACTTGTGAGACCTTGGGTTTAGAATACTTAATATATTATTCCATATACTCCATCCAAATAATCTTTAACATTAAAAAAAAAAAAAAGCCAAGGGAGTCAAGATGGCGGAGAAGTAGCAGGCTGAGACTACTTCAGGTAGCGGGAGATCAGCTAGATAGCTTATCTAAAGATTGCAAACACCTACAAATCCAACGGGAGATCGAAGAGAAGAAGAACAGCAACTCTAGAAACAGAAAATCAACCACTTTCTGAAAGGTAGGACGGGCGGAGAAGTGAATCCAAAGCGACGGGAAGATAGACCGCGGGGGGAGGGGCCGGCTCCCGGCAAGCGGCGGAGCAACGGAGCACAAAATCGGGACTTTTAAAAGTCTGTTCCGCTGAGGGACATCGCTCCAGAGGCTTAACTGGGGTGAAGCCCACACAGGGTCAGCGTGGCCTCAGGTCCCGCAGGGTCACAGAAGGATCGGGGGTGTCTGAGTGTCGCAGAGCTTACAGGTATTAGAACGGGGAAGCCGGCTACAGAGACAGAGCCGAGGAGTGAGCTCTCAGCTCGGGGTTACCTTGAACCGGTCGCAGGCTCGGTCAGCTCGGAGCGCGGCCGGAGGCCAGGGTGATGGGAGTAATTGGGCGCTGTTCTCTGAGGGCGCACTGAGGAGTGGGGCTCCGGGCTCTCGGCTCCTCAGGGCTGGAGACTGGGAGGCCGCCATCTTCATTCCCGTCCTCTGGAACTCTACGGAAAGCGTTCAAGGAACAAAAGCTCCCAAAAGCAAACCCGAGCGGATTACTCAGCCCGGCCCCTGGAAAGGGCGGTGCAACTCCGCCCGGGGCAAAGACACTTGAGAATCACTACAACAGGCCCCTCCCCCAGAAGAGCAACAAGAAATCCAGCCAGGACCAAGTTCACCTACCAAGGACTGCAGTTTCAATACCAAGGAGAGCAGCGGAATTCCAGAGGAGGAGAAAGCAAAGCACGGAACTCATGGCTTTCTTCCCATGATTCTTTAGCCTTGCAGTTAATTTAATTTTTTTTCTTTTTCAATTTTTTTTTCTTCTTCTGCTAAATTTTTTTAACTTTTACCCTTTTCTTTTTTAACGTTTTTTTAAACTAGTTTATCTAATATATATATATATTTTTTTCCTTTTTTTTATCCCCTTTCTCTCCCCTCACGATTTGGGATCTCTTCTGATTTGGCTAAAGCATATTTTACTGGGGTTGTTGCCACCCTTTTAGTATTTTACTTGCTCCTTCATATACTCTTCTCTGGACAAAATGACAAGGCGGAAAAATTCACCACAAAAAAAAGAACAAGAGGCAGTACCAAAGGCTAGGGACCTAATCAATACAGACATTGGTAATATGTCAGATCTAGAGTTCAGAATGACGATTCTCAAGGTTCTAGCCGGGCTCGAAAAAGGCATGGAAGATATTAGAGAAACCCTCTCAGGAGATATAAAAGCCCTTTCTGGAGAAATAAAAGAACTAAAATCTAACCAAGTTGAAATCAAAAAAGCTATTAATGAGGTGCAATAAAAAATGGAGGCTCTGACTGCTAGAATAAATGAGGCAGAAGAAAGAATTAGCGATAGAGAAGACCAAATGACAGAGAATAAAGAAGCTGAGCAAAAAGAGGAACAAACAGCTACTGGACCACGAGGGGAGAATTCAAGAGATAAGTGACACCATAAGATGAAACAACATTAGAATAATTGGGATTCCAGAAGAAGAGGAAACAGAGAGGGGAGCAGAAGGTATATTGGAGAGAATTACTGGAGAGAATTTCCCCAATATGGCAAAGGGAACAAGCATCAAAATCCAGAAGGTTCAGAGAACCCCCCTCAAAATCAATAAGAATAGGTCCACACCCCGTCACCTAATAGTAAAATTTACAAGTCTTAGTGACAAAGAGAAGATCCTGAAAGCAGCCCGGGAAAAGAAGTCTGTAACGTACAATGGTAAAAATATTAGATTGGCAGCAGACTTATCCACAGAGACCTGGCAGGCCAGAAAGAGCTGGCATGATATATTCAGAGTACTAAACGAGAAAAACATGCAGCCAAGAATACTATATCCAGCTAGGCTATCATTGAAAATAGAAGGAGAGATTAAAAGCTTCCAGGACAAACAAAAACTGAAAGAATTTGCAAATACCAAACCAGCTCTACAGGAAATATTGAAAGGGGTCCTCTAAGCAAAGAGAGACCCTAAAAGTAGTAGATCAGAAAGGAACAGAGACAATATACAATAACAGTCACCTTACAGGCAATACAATGGCACTAAATTCATATCTCTCAATACTTGCCCTGAATGTTAATGGGCTAAATGCCCCAATCAAAAGACACAGGGTATCAGAATGGATAAAAAAACAAAACCCATCTATATGTTGCCTACAAGAAACTCATCTTAAACCCAAAGACACCTCCAGATTTAAAGTGAGGGGGTGGAAAAGAATTTACCATGCTAATGGACATCAGAAGAAAGCAGGAGTGGCAATCCTTATATCAGATCAATTAGATTTTAAGCCAAAGACTATAATAAGAGATGAGGAAGGACACTATATCATACTCAAAGGAACTGTCCAACAAGAAGATCTAACAATTTTAAATATCTATGCCCCTAACGTGGGAGCAGCCAACTATATAAACCAATTAATAACAAAATCAAAGAAACACATTGACAATAATACAATAATAGTAGGGGACTTTAACACTCCCCTCACTGAAATGGACAGATCATCCAAGCAAAAGATCAACAAGGAAATCAAGGCCTTAAATGACACACTGGACCAGATGGACATCACAGATATATTCAGAACATTTCATCCCAAAGCAACAGAATACACATTCTTCTCTAGTGCACATGGAACATTCTCCAGAATAGATCACATTCTTGGTCCTAAATCAGGTCTCAACCGTTATCAAAAGATTGGAATCAATCCCTGCATATTTTCAGACCACAATGCTCTGAAGCTAGAACTCAATCACAAGAGGAAATTTGGAAAGAACACAAATACATGGAGACTAAACAGCATCCTTCTAAAGAATGAATGGGTCAACCAGGAAATTAAAGAAGAATTGAAAAAATTCATGGAAACAAATGATAATGAAAACACAACGGTTCAAAATCTGTGGGACACAACAAAGGCAGTCCTGAGAGGAAAATATATAGTGGTACAAGCCTTTCTCAAGAAACAAGAAAGGTCTCAGGTACACAACCTAACCCTACACCTAAAGGAGATGGAGAAAGAACAAGAAAGAAACCCTAAACCCAGCAGGAGAAGAGAAATCATAAAGATCAGAGCAGAAATCAATGAAATAGAAACCAAAAAAACAATAGAACAAATCAACAAAACTAGGAGCTGGTTCTTTGAAAGAATTAATAAGATCGATAAACCCCTGGCCAGACTTATCAAAAAGAAAAGAGAAAGGACCCAAATAAATAAAATCATGAATGAAAGAGGAGAGATCACAACTAACACCAAAGAAATACAGACAATTATAAGAACATACTATGAGCAACTCTATGCCAACAAATTTGACAATCTGGAAGAAGTGGATGCATTCCTAGAGACATATAAACTACCACAACTGAACCAGGAAGAAATAGAAAGCCTCAACAGACCCATAACCAGTAAGGAGATTGAAACAGTCATCAAAAATCTCCAAACAAACAAAAGCCCAGGGCCAGACGGCTTCCTGGGGAAATTCTACCAAACATTTAAAGAAGAACTAATTCCTATTCTCCTGAAACTGTTCCAAAAAATAGAAATGGAAGGAAAACTTCCAAACTCATTTTATGAGGCCAGCATGATCCCAAAACCTTGATCCCAAAACCAGACAAGGATCCCATCAAAAAAGAGAACTACAGACCAATATCCTTGATGAACACAGATGCAAAAATTCTCACCAAAATACTAGCCAATAGGATTCAACAGTACATTAAAAGGATTATTCACCACGACCAAGTGGGATTTATTCCAGGGCTGCAAGGTTGGTTCAACATCCGCAAATCAATCAATGTGATACAACACATTAATAAAAGAAAGAACAAGAACCATATGATACTCTCCATAGATGCTGAAAAAGCATTTGACAAAGTACAGCATCCCTTCCTGATCAAAACTCTTCAAAGTGTAGGGATAGAGGGCACATACCTCAATATTATCAAAGCCATCTATGAAAAACCCACCGCAAATATCATTCTCAATGGAGAAAAACTGAAAGCTTTTCTGCTAAGGTCAGGAACACGGCAGGGATGTCCATTATCACCACTGCTATTCAACATAGTACTAGAAGTCCTAGCCTCAGCAATCAGACAACAAAAGGAAATTAAAGGCATCCAAATTGGCAAAGAAGAAGTCAAACTATCACTCTTTGCAGATGATATGATACTATATGTGGAAAACCCAAAAGACTCCACTCCAAAACTGCTAGAACTTGTACAGGAATTCAGTAAAGTGTCAGGATATAAAATCAATGCCCAGAAATCAGTTGCATTTCTCTACACCAACAACAAGACAGAAGAAAGAGAAATTAAGGAGTCCATCCCATTTACAATTGCACCCAAAACTATAAGATCCCTAGGAATAAACCTAACCAAAGAGACTAAGAATCTATACACAGAAAACTATAAAGTACTCATGAAAGAAATTGAGGAAGACACAAAGAAATGGAAAAATGTTCCATGCTCCTGGATTGGAAGAATAAATATTGTGAAAATGTCTATGCTACCTAAAGCAATCTACACATTTAATGCAATTCCTATCAAAGTACCATCCATTTTTTTCAAAGAAATGGAACAAATAATCCTAAAATTTATATGGAACCAGAAAAGACCTCGAATAGCCAAAGCAATATTGAAAAAGAAAGCCAAAGTTGGTGGCATCACAATTCCGGACTTCAAGCTCTATTACAAAGCTGTCATCATCAAGACAGCATGGTACTGGCACAAAAACAGACCCATAGATCAATGGAACAGAATAGAGAGCCCAGAAATAGACCCTCTACTCTATGGTCAACTAATCTTTGACAAAGCAGGAAAGAATGTCCAATGGAAAAAAGACAGCCTCTTCAATAAATGGTGTTGGGAAAATTGGACAGCCACATGCAGAAAAATGAAATTGGATCATTGCCTTACACCACACACGAAAATAGACTCAAAATGGATGAAGGACCTCAATGTGAGAAAGGAATCCATCAAAATCCTTGAGGAGAACACAGGCAGCAACCTCTTCGACCTCAGCCGCAGCAACATCTTCCTAGGAACATCGCCAAAGGCAAGGGAAGCAAGGGCAAAAATGAACTATTGGGATTTTATCAAGATCAAAAGCTTTTGCACAGCAAAGGAAACAGTTAACAAAACCAAAAGACAACTGACAGAATGGGAGAAGATATTTGCAAATGACATATCGGATAAAGGGCTAGTGTCCCAAATCTATAAAGAACTTAGCAAACTCAACACCCAAAGAACAAATAATCCAATCAAGAAATGGGCAGAAGACATGAACAGACATTTCTGCAAAAAAGATATCCAGATGGCCAACAGACACATGAAAAAGTGCTCCACATCACTCGGCATCAGGGAAATACAAATCAAAACCACAATGAGATATCACCTCACACCAGTCAGAATGGCTAAAATTAACAAGTCAGGAAATGACAGATGCTGGCGAGGATGCGGAGAAAGGGGAACCCTCCTACACTGTTGGTGGGAATGCAAGCTGGTGCAACCACTCTGGAAAACAGCATGGAGGTTCCTCAATATGTTGACAATAGAACTCCCCTATGACCCAGCAATTGCACTGCTGGGTATTTACCCTAAAGATACAAACGTAGTGATCCGAAGGGGCACGTGCACCCGAATGTTTATAGCAGCAATGTCTACAATAGCCAAACTATGGACAGAACCTAGATGTCCATCAACAGACGAATGGATAAAGAAGACGTGGTATATATACACAATGGAATACTATGCAGCCATCAAAAGAAATGAAATCTTGCCATTTGCGACGACGTGGATGGAACTAGAGGGTATCATGCTTAGCGAAATAAGTCAATCGGAGAAAGACAACTATCATAGGATCTCCCTGATATGAGGGAGAGGAGATGCAACATGGGGGGTTAAGGGGGTAAGAGAAGAGTAAATGAAACAAGATGGGATTGGGAAGGAGACAAACCATAAGTGACTCTTAATCTCACAAAACAAACTGAGGGTTGATGGGGGGAAGGGAGTTGGGAGGGGGGTTGGGATTATGGACTTTGGGGAGGGTATATGCTATGGTGAGTGCTGTGAAGTGTGTAAACCTGGTGATTCACAGACCTGTACCCCTGGGGATAAAAATATATTATATGTTTATAAAAAATAAAATTGAAAAAAAAAAAAGCCAAGAGTATTAAATAGACTAAGATCCCTCAAGCAATTCGATTTTGTTTCAGAGTCCACACTATCCTGTCCATCTTCATGAACAATCAGAGAGGTCTTCAGACCAAATTGAGCATCTCAGAATCTTAGCTGGGATATGGGACATGGGACATAATGCTAACAGTTCATAAATTATAGAGTTAAAGATGTTTACCCAATAAATAGTTACTGAGCACATACGCATGCTAGCTATTGTTCTCGGTTCTGAGAGTATCAGTTAGTAAAACAGAAAAAAGGATCTCTTATCCTCACAAAACTATGGTCTAAAGAAGAGAGACAAGTAATAAATAAGAAGCATAATGAGTATACAGTATGGTATGTTAGAAGATGACAAAATTCTACAGGAAAAAACTAGAGTAAGAGGAATTAGGAGTACAAATGTATTAACAATATTACTAGCTTTTGTAAACTTGATGCTGTAAAACCTTATAATAAAGATGTTATAATCTGCCCTCGTCTACACTGGGCATGCTTGCTCTGGACAACCCAATAGTATGTCTGAGTCACCTTGCCTTGGTATCTACACCTCCTTGGGAAGAAGACTCCTCCCAAGGGCATGCTTTTCAAATACAAATCAACCAATCTATAGTCCATACCTTAACCACTTCCCTTACTGGGCTCCCACACAACAGGCCACTATCTACCTGCCCTAATAACTCCAGGGCCAGGGGCCAGACGATGAAGGACAGTATCTATGTCCCAGAGCCTACTGAAATTACTCAAACTAGCCAATCCGAAACCTCCTTGCCTTGCCTTGTCCATCCATTCCCTTGGAAACCAAGATAAAGGTTCTTGCCCACAGTTCCCTCCTCCCTCTGCCTAGTAACTGATCCTGATGCTGGTCCCCCCCCCCACCCCACATAGTGTGGCATGCCCCCTCTTTGGGAACTGTGAATAATGAAGTATATATTTTTTTAAAGATTTATTTATTTGAGAAAGAGAAGGAGAATGAGGTGGGGAAAGGCAGAGGAAGAGACAGAATCCTCAAGCAGACTCCACACTGAGCACAAAGCCCCATGAAGGGCTGGATCTCACAACCCTGAGATCATGACCTGAGTGGAAACCAGAGTCCGACACTTAACCGACTAAGCCACCCAAGTGCCCCATTAATTATATTTCTAATAGCAGTTGTTTCCTGATCTGTTGGCCTTACTGTACCTCAAATGTTCTATTAACATACTACATTTTAAGACAATAGGCAGGGAGTAATGGGCTGAGTGATCAGGGTAGGACTCAGCATGAAAATGACATTTGATTAAAGACTCCCAAGAAGGAAATGTGATTCCCATGGACAACTGAGGGAAGAGCGACCAGTTCAAAGACTCCTGGTGATTTGTGCCCAGTGAGTCTGAAAAATAGTGTACATGATTTGAGAGAGCAGACTACCAAAAGCTAAGAGAAACTATAGAGCTAACTGGGGCTAGATCAGATGGTAACCCGTAACTTGGAAAGACTTTCGTTACTTCTCATGAAAGAAAGAAAGAGTTACTAAAAATGAAATTTCAAGGATGTTTCAGAAAGATCACCACTCCAAAGAGTTGGTAAATAAGAAAATACAATGGAGAAAGAGTGTGTTTTGTTGTTTTTTTAAGGGAAGCCATCACCCATCAGTACCTGGCTGGGAAGCCATTCCATCCATCAAATCTATGGAGGCAGAATATAAAACTGTACTGCATAGCACCAAGAGAGGAGAGATGAGAGTAAGTCAAGGTTTGAAGTCAAACAAAATGGCAGGCCTGGAAAAAGTAAACAGTGGAGAGAAGACCCCAGATCAAACCTGAGAAGAAAAGTAAACCTCTGGGAAGTTGAGTTTTTATTTTGGTTTATTTGGTTTAGTTTTACTCAGGAGCATAAATATACTGGAAATACTCGAAGAGGTTTGAGTCTATGATGATGGAATAAAGGTAGAAGCAATGGTAGTGGAGAAAAGGAGACAAATATGGGAGTTATTTTTAAAGTAAGAGGAACTGTTGGATGATGGATAAAGATTTGTTGCAGAAGTCACAAAAGTTTGTAGGAAAAGACTGAGAGAATGTTGCTACCTCTTCAAATGAGTATAAGTTCATCAGAGAAGGAGGATCATTAAAAGGACATTAATAGGAGATGTTAAATCTGAATAAATGGAGATGTTTTGAAATTTAAGAGAAAATGGGATTCCTGGAGAGGAGAAGCTGGGTGGGGTGGGGAGGGGGAGGTTAAGAGTGACAAATGCTGCACAAAAGTCAAAACAAAAAATGGCCCATTGGATGGCAATTAGAAAGCCAGCACTGACTTTGATAAAAAGCATTGGCAGGAAAGGATAGTGACTGGGAAAATTCAGATCAAAGAAATTAGAAACATAAGAGTGTCAGTGCAAATGTGGACAACTCAAAAGATACATATATACATATATATTTATTTATTTATTTATTTATTTATTTTCTTGCCTTTCATTTTTCAAGTTCCTAAGCATTCCCTTGCAGAATTTCCCCTACCTTTGGTCCCAATCCTAAAGGCCTCGTTCTGAAAGAATGCTTCTTGACTCTGCGTAAGGATGACGGTGGCTTCTTCCACTTAGTTATTTCATGGATTTTTGTGCTTTAACAAGAAAATCAGGAAATATAATCCAAAATAATTAGTTGTATTTTTATCTTTTAAATATTGATTCTATTTATGGTAAGGCCCCTTTATTCATTCCAAATATTATTTATTTGTGCCCTTTCTTTCTTTTCTTCTAGATTGACAATTGCCAAGGTTTTGTTTTTGTTTTTTTTTTAAGATTTTATTTATTTATTTTTAGAGGTGGTGGGGGATAGTGAGAGAGAGTACAAGCAGGGAGAGAAGCAGAGGTAGGGAAAGAATCTCAACTAGACTCCATGCTGAGTGGGGAGCCCTACATGGGACTCGAGCTCAGGACCCTGAGATCATGACCTGATCAAGAGTCAGATGCTTAACCAACTAAGCCACCCAGGTGCCCCAACTATTGCCAAGGTTTTATTCTTTTATTAATCACTTCAAAGGAAGAACTTTTGACTTTCTCACTACTGTATATTTTGCCTGTCTCACTAATTTCTTCTATTTTTATTCATTTCTTCTATTTTTTAGAATTTTTTCTGTATATCTTTTCCTAACCTGTTTGGTTGGACACTTAACTCATTAAGTTTTGGGGTTTTTTTCTTTTCCTTTAGTTCTATATATTTCTTTTCATGTGATTCTCAAAATACAAGTTTAGATATCTAGTATTTTCCTTATGATTATGTTCTTTCATTTATTTATTTATCATTATGTTCAATTAGCCAACATATAGTACATCATTAGCTTTTGTTGTAGTGTTCAATGATTCATTAGTTGCATATAACACATGCCCTCCTTAATACCCATTACCTGGTCACCCCATCTCCCCATCTCCCTCCATTCTATAACCCTCAGTTTGGTCCCGGAGTCCAGAGTCTCTCATGGTTTGTCTCCCTCTCTGATTTCTTCCCATTCAGTTCTGATTAAGTTCTATGGGCTATAAAATACCTAAAAGAATGTTTCTATTAATTACATAGATTTTTTTCAATTTTCTAAATGAATGGGATTATGTTATCTTCTCGTTACTGATTTCTAACTCAATTGCTTTGTAGTCAGTGCAACATGGTGTGAATATTTCTAAGCCTTTGAAATTTATTGAGACTTGCTTTGCAGTCTAGTGCATGATTAATTATGGTAAATAATCTGTGTGAAAAATATGTATTCCCTGGTTCTTTAATGCAGGACCATATGTATATCCTTCAGATAAGACTTGTTCATTATGTTGATCGAATGATCTATGTTTATCAATTACTGAGAAAGATAACACTGAAAATTACTCATTCTAATGAGGAATTGCTCAATTTCTCTCTGTCAGTTTTTGCTTTTCACATCTTAATGTCAGCATATCATATGCCCATCCAATATGTGAACTGAGGAAATAAAATACTTTCTGTGAATTAAATTTCTTCTACAACTTTGTGCTTGGTGTAATTTCCAAGGACAGCAAATCCTGGCTGCTTGACCTCTAGGGTTGTTATTAAACCCATCTCCTTTTCAATCACGGGAAAGGCAGAGCCAACAGCTAAGGTGAGGGTGGGAATTTTTGCTCTTCTCCCTGGATACAAATTTTGCCTTCAGCAACATGGCTTTCCTACTAGACTGTGTGCTCCCAGTGGACAGAGGACCTCTTCTTATCTCCATGAGGGAAAGTGAAGTGAGACCCATTCTGCAGCCAGAGCACCCAGCAGGACAGAAACGTCAGATGCTCCTGGAATGAAGCCCCAGCTACACCCCACTCACCACGTGTAAGACCAGCTTATTCAGCCAATCTCTTTCTCCACAAGTCTCACTCTGCACAACTCTAAACTGAAGGAAAAACACTTTCACCGGTGGGAGTGCTAGAAGTATTTGATGTAACCTGCAGAATGTGCCATTAGCGGAACACTCAGAACAATACAGACTCTGAAAAAACCTCAGCTGCTTTTGTTTCTCTATCATTTGTTTTAGTTTATTTAAGATTTTATTTATTTATTTGGGGTGGGGGGACATTAGGAGGAAAGGCAGAGCAAGAGGGAGAGGGAGAAGCAGAACTCCCCACTGAGCAGGGAGCCTGATGCCTGCTCCATCCCAGGACCCTGAGATCACAACCTGAGGCAAAGGTAGAAGCTGAGCCTCCCAGGCATCCCTCATATGTTTTAGTTTAGAGACTGAGGTTTGGGGTGGAGAGTAGGGAGACAAACAAACTCCTCCATCTGTCCATGAACTGTAAGAAATCAGTATCTTCTTTCAGTGGAGTCCTGCTAAGTCCTGCTAAGTCTGGGCCGCAGTTTTTCAGCAGTGGCTCAAGGCCACTCTTGAGTGAACTCATCTTAGCCCAGCCGTGGGAAGAACACGTACTGTTTCCATCCATCCCCATGACATGCCGAGTCACACATTTGTTCAGACAAACAGGGCAGCAGCATGAAAAATGTGTCTTTGCCATGTCTCTCCCTGGAAAGCAGCTCCACCAGAATTCCGTGCTCAATTTCCACATTTGAAATATACAGCATATGCATGAAGGCAAGATGTGGCTGGATGAATCCGCTCAGGCTGCCATAACAGGATACCAGAGATTGAGTGGCTTAAACGATAGTAATTCATGTTCTCACCATTCTACAGGCTGGGAATCTGAGTTCGGGGTACCATCATGTTCTCATTCTGGCAAGGGCCCTCCCCTTGTCTGCAGCTGGGCCACCTTCTCACTGTGTCCTCACGTGGCAGAGAGAGAGGAAATGCAACTTCTCTGGTGTATTTTCATATTATAATCCCATTACTAAGGCCCCACCCTCATGACTCTTATCTAAACCCAAACATCTCCCAAAGACCCCCTGTCTCCAAATACCATCCCAGTGAGGATTAGAGCTTTAATATATGAATTTTGGTGGAACACAATTTAGTCCATAGTAGGAACCAAATAGTGTCTCCATTTGACCTTTGGTCCAAAAAAGTCCTAAAGTTGAATTTGCTGTGGATGTTCAGTCTAAACCTGCCAACCTGCTTTTTTTGTCCTTTGAACAAACAATACAGATCAGCTTAGTTCATTTTTAAAATTTGATTAACCCAAAATGATGGATACTATAGCATGTGGACAACTATCCAACATTTAATTAGAATGCCTTCAAAGAATTCAGAAAACATATGCATTCAAGAAATACTTTTTCCTACCAGAAAACCTTGGAGAAAGATATTCACAACCTCTTTCACTACATTTTCTTTTAAACCAAACACTTGTAAAAAGTGACAAATTTTAAAAGCAACATCAATCCAGATCTACAATGTTATTTACTGATTTTTCTCTGGCCTTGCTCCAATTTATATTCCAACTTATGAGAAAGCATATGTTGCCTGAACCCTGGGTAGTCAGGGTTTAGGGAAGAGTATAGCAAGGAAAGAGAGGAGCCCACTGTTGACACCTGCTTTGTCTCTGAATTCCTGTAGGAATATGTCCATCACCAGTCCACAGGCATGTATCACTTTATCTCTGATAAGAAGGTATTTGTATGTGGCTGACAATTTCATGTCCCAGTAGGTAGAGGAAATGACTACAGAAACAAGCTTTTATTTGACCAAGGAGGAGGAATTGGTTGGTAAAGTGGATGTGACAGGAACCTGGGAAGAAAACGACCCTCTTTTATATATGCTCTTCACATTTCTATGACAATCAATTTCAAACAGTCAGTCCCAACCCCCCTCCCAAAGCATGTGGGTATTTGTCAGATCATATTTCCTGATCTGAGTTTCAGAAAACTTCATCACAAAGTGTGTTCATTTCCCTTCTCAGTGTACTAGGCAGACTTCTCATACTAAGGCACCAAATGCAATGACTTCCACAGAGCAGATACTCGGAGGATGTTTTGTCAAATAGATAACAACACCTGAGAATGAAGAAAGGGTGTGTGAATATGAAAATGTCAGCCTTCCCTGTGTTCTCCTCTCAGACAACTACAGTGCAAGAGAAGACTATAGAGTTTCTGCCTAACTTTATCACTCCTTTTGCTTTGGGCTAATCCCTAAGGGATTAGTCTCTAGTGAATGATTACTCCATATAAACTAGAGAAGGGAACTAACCTTTTTTTAGCACTATGCTTGGCACTTTTTGTGCATGACCTCATTTAATCTTCGAATAAATCTACATCATGGGAATTTGTATTTTTCTGTTACAAAAGAGAAAGCCAAGGTTCATGGAGTTTAAGCAGAGCTAACATTGGCAACTAAGACTTCCTGACTTCAGGCAGACACTGTGTTAGAAAGCACTGAGCTAATGGCCCTGAAAGGATATAAAAGCAGTGTTCATTTTGGAAACTTCATTGAAGCTCTTTAGCCTAATTAGGGAGAATCATGGGATCATCCAAACTGAGACTCAAAGATCTTAGTATCTAATCTCATGTGTTTGCTATACATATGAGGAAACCAAAGCATGGATTCACACCATGCCTTGCCAAAAGTGAGGGGTGTGAGGGGCAGGGTCAGTCTAGAAACATGTCCTCCCAACTCATGTTCAGCAAGGTGACATGCATTCTTCAGCCTTTCCATGAGATTCAGATATCTCTCATTTGCCATGTATTAAAAGCATGATGATCATGGGTATAAGATGGTGACATCCATGAGCGCTTTCTGTTCATATGCTAGTGGAAAAGAAAAAATATATATAACAAGTAATCACTACACAATGTTAGACTGGGAAAAGGAAGAGGGAGCTATATTAAATATATAAAAAAATGAGGGCATTTTTTTTTTTAAACATTCTTGGCTGCTAGTGAGCTTAATTCAATCTGATCTACTTTGCCCAAAAGGAGCTGGAAATCTCTGAATGAGCCAGGTATTTTCATGTTCAAATTCAACTTAGAATGCTTTCTTCTGTTTCTGACCCATACTTCCCAGAGAAGCAGTCATCTCCCCGAGGAAGGTTTTTCTTTCTCTCCCTGCTTTCCAAAGCGTGGAGCCTTGTGTTTGTCTTGCCACACTTCATTCTTCAGTCTCCATAACGCATGGAGCTCTGGCTTCTCCACCAGTTGAGGAGCCCTTCCAGCACAAAATTAATGTCCTGTTTATCTTTTCAACCCAGCACCTAGCTTTTAGTAGATGGAAAAAGCTCTCATCTAACCTACTGTGAATAAATATTGGATGAATGATCATAACAAGACATTAAAATGTCTATCTTGAATCACTACATTGATTCTATTAGTAAACTGCATTTTAACACAATTTTTAAAATCTCTTTTTAGACACCAACCACATTCCTGATACATGCTACTATTCTTGTCTGAAAATCAAAGAACACTAAAGTCTGCCTGTGGGACCTCCTAAGGGACCTGTGGGAATCAATTCCCTACAAGAAACTGTCTTAAGCTAAACACTTAAACAGAAATTCACAGTTAGCTTAAAATCACTGAACCAAGCCCCTTTCCTTGGAATACGCTTCTCCTTCCCCAAAGTGGAAGAAGTCATACCCATGTTCTAATACTGATTTGTAACTACTCTCTGAAATAATAATGAATTAACAAAAGATAAAGACTTCATGATATTTCTAACTATTAGTACACTTTGTCTCATTTGTTATTCTACAAAATGTCTTTAGAGATTCTGACTCTTGACTTGGTTTGCCACAAAAAATAAATAAGTCAATACATAAATAAATTTAAAAGCTTCAACTCCTGTAACAATTACTACTGATATATGGGAGTTTGGTCTGTGGTAAGCAGGACACAACTTGGTGCCTTCTACTGTGTTCCCCAGGAAATCCCACCACATTCACAATCCTGTTATTTTGTTTAGATTTGTTTTCTGAAGATTACATTGTTTGGAGGCACTGTGAAGGTTAGCTTTGGGGCAGTAGAAATTGTTGTAACTTCTATTTAGACTTTCCAAATTGCTCAGCAAGGATGGGAAGAGGAGATTAAAAGGAGGTTACACACCAACATGCAAATGCTCTTTTACAGAAATAATGCAAGTCAGTTTTGCGCAATATCATAAGCCAAAAACAACATACAATTACACCTAATCAGGTTGCAGAGGAACAAAGAAATCCTTCAACATATCTACGTGTAGAGGGAAACCAGATAGCAGGGAAGAACAGTGATGTCTGTGATTCTGACCCTCATGAAGTGGAAAGGTAACTTTAAAAAGATTCCTTCAAAGACATCAGTTGGAGATAATACAATTCAAGCACAAAATACAAATACAAAATGAGTAAGAAAAAAAATCACAACTGTTATTCCTCCTATTCCTGTTGCAAGTTATGTATTAGCAAAATAAATAATAAGTTCATAAAATGTGATAAAAAGTCAAATATGCACATATTCACATTATCAAAAGGACTTTGATATCTGTGGTCATAAATAATGATCCTTGCCTTCTATGTATATTATATGCAGGTACATAGCCAAATATGCATGTAGAGCAATACATGGACATGATTGATAAATTCATATCCAAACCTACTTAAATAAACTAGAACCCTATATAGTGTTCTCCCTCTACATGTGTGCACATGTGTGTGCCCACATATGTGTCTAAATACTGTATAATAATGTAAAGAATGTAAAATAAATACATGTGTGCATGAATAAACCTGCAAATATGAACCTTGGGCCTGTTAGGAATGTTATTCCTGAGAAACTGTTTTATGTGGAATCCTCAGAAATGTTCTGGGTTGCTATAAACCAGGCATTTGCACATAAGGATAAGACAGCCATGCGGCCAGAACGAAGACAGGGTGGAGGGAGGTGGCAGATCTAGAATGTCCTGAGAACGAGAATGACAACACACTTCTGATGAGTTGAAGCTCCCTTTTGCCTAGGTTGTTTTTATCAGCCCCTGTATTTCTCTTAAGGGAAACCTGAGAGACTTTGAGAATATGCACCTCCCTCTGGGGACATGCAAATCCTTTGCCATTTAAGGAACAATTTCTTTTTCAACTTGGTCTGCTGATCTCTTTCCATCAATTATATTACTCTCAAGTTGTGAAAAGAACACAGTTGAATTGCCAAAGTCAACACAAGCACTGGATATTTCTGATTTTTGGTGATATTCCGAACACTTTTTCGCTGGGAAAGCATCTAGCCAGGTTGCCTGGATGATTCTGTATAAGAATATTTTAAAAAGAAAAGAAAGTGAAGAGGAAGAGCAGGAGGAGGAGGAAGAGGAGGAGGAGGAGGAGGAGGAGGAGGAGAAAGGAAGTGATGGTGGTGTTGGAGAAGGAGAAATCCAAGCTGGGTCATAAAGGTCCCAACACTGAACATTTCCATTCACTAAGATACTCTCATCGCACATGTTTGAATTTTTATAACTTAGTTGACAACCTGGGACAAACAAAGGAAGGGAGAAGGGCAGGGAGGGAGAGAGGAAGGAATAAAGGGAGGAAGAAAGGAAGAATAGAATGAAATCTAGTAGATGTTGGTAAAGATTTCTTCTGTCTGAGTCTCCCAAATTGTTTTCAATAATGATAGTTTGGGGCCCAAATGGATGGTAATAAAAACATAATAATATGTAACAAAATATAATCTAACTTCTTTGTTTTCCTTTTTCTTATTTTCTTCAGGATAAAACTTCAAAGATTTACTCAGGCAATTGAGAACATGGTGAGGGTTTTTTTTGTTTTGTTTTTTGTTTTTGTTTTTGTTTTTAATTACAATCTTTCCATCTTCTTGATTTTCTTTGACTGGATTCAGGGAGACAAAATACTACCAAGTTGACTAATCACTTGGGTTATTACTGACTGAAGTCACTGCGTGTTTCTAAAATTGAAACTAAAATTATGAACAATATGGGGGTGCCTGGGTGGCTCAGTCCGTTAAGTGTCTGCCTTCGGCTCAGGTCATGATCCCAGGGTCCTGGGATCAAACCCCACATAGGGCTCCCTGCTTAGCGGGGACTCTGCTTCTCCTTCTGCCTCTGCCCTCCCCCACCACTCCTGCTCTCTCTCTCTCTCAAATAAATGAAATCTTAAGAAAAATAAATAGAACAGGGCACCTGGGTGGCTCTGTTGGTTGGGCGTCTGCCTTTGGCTCAGGTCATAATCCCAGGGTCCTAAGATCAAGTCCCATATCAGGCTCCCTGCTTCCCTCTGCCTCTCTTTCTCTCTCTCTCTCTGTCATGAATAAATAAATCTTGAAAAAATTAAAAATAAAATAAAATTATGAACAATATGATTTTCTTCATGGACCCAGCAGTTTGCCAAATAGGGCAGGTAACTAGATTTTTCATTACTGCAAGGTTTATGACCATGGGTGATATTAATTATAAACATCAAATTTACTATTTGGAAACACTTTCAATTATACTATATAATATATAATATATGCTATACTATATAGTATATATGTATTATGTTATACTATATAGTATATAATATATGTATTATGCTATACTATATAGGATATATAATATATTTAGTATTACTTGAAGATTCTTTACTTCTCTCATACAAATCTAGGTAAGAATCTGCTTAATAAATAAAGGGGAAATGACAGAACCAAAGTTGTTAGAACTCAAAATGAGCAAAACCAGAACCTTTTCTTTCCTGCACTGTTTGGTTCATTGGTTACTACTCTTAATTTTAGAAATCTGTAATTTTAAGTCCTATGAAGCATGCAATTTTTTGTAAAGTCCCCAAACATGGAATAACAGTTTTTCTCTTTTAATTTTGCCAGACTGCAGTAAGAAAACAAGGAAACCCATTAGCTCAGCAAATAAAAACATCATTCCATATACTTAGCAATCTTTGGGGATGGTGGGAATATGTGCCTCTCAGAGTACAAATGAACATTTGATGAGATAATCTATTTTCTTTCTTATTGAAAAACCAGTCTTTCAGGCTAGAACAGGTTTTATTTTTTTGCCTTCTTTGTTTTTTAAGCAGAATAACGGAATGTATTTTTGTATTTATATTCATATTTGCATAACCTTTTTAAACTTGGGATTTTTTTGGACATAAAAAGGCTGCTATGAGAGAGATGGTGGTAAGAGATGGAAACTGAAAGTCAAATAACTTGGATTGAATTTATTTCCTTTTATTGATCATGAGGATGATTTACATTCATATCACAAGAAAAGTAGTATCTCTGGCATTTCCAAGCCAATGCCTAAGCTTGGCATCAATCTGAGGAGGTCAGAGTCTCTTGGAGGTGGAAGGAACACTGGAGGTCAGCACACACAGCCCCCACCACTAATGCTTCTCCACATATAGTGCATGTACCAGCCGGGCCAGAATCAGCCAAAGCGCATACTGAAAAGGAACACCCTGTATCCAACCTACTGAATTACAGTTTACGCCACGAGCATGCTCTCTAACATCTGAAGACAAATCTAATTTTCTTTCACCAGTCAGCCCGTCAAATTCTGAAGACTGAAATTACATTGCTGTCAAAAATTTTCTTTCTAAATATCCTGTGTCCACGTTTAGTAAAATACCTGATAGAAGTGTGCAAGTGCCATTATTTCTCAGGTTGGATTAAAAGTGGGAGAGATTCGAATCAAAGTTGTCATTAGTCAGAATTTATCACTTCTTGTTTCTAGAAGGCTAAAGATAAAAGGCATTAAACAAGATAATGCATTCAAAACAGTTAGCACAGCATCTGGAACACAATTAGATGTTAGAAATAGCAGTGCCAGGGATAGTGGTCCTGGAGGTCATGGCATTACAGTGGTGCTCTGCAGACTCACTCTCTCCCCCATCCCTCCCTCCCTCCCTCTCTTCCTTCCTTCCTTCCTTCTCCCTCCCTCCTTGCCTTCCTTCCCCCCTTCTTTACTTTTCCTTCCTTCCTTCCTTCTTTCCTTTCCTATCTTCTCCCTCTACATATTTTTAAATGTTTTTTGTTTACCAAAATGATATATACGCATGGTAAAAAATCAAACATCACAGAATAGCTTTAATTATAAAAAAAACCTTTTTATACACCCCCTCAAACCATCAAGTTCAGCATTATTTCAATATTGCTGAAATGTACAGCTCAGAACTAGAGTATCAACACAGATCTACCTTGAGAAAGAGGCGTGAGTGACCCAAACCTTTTCTCAGCATCTTCCTAGCTCCATCACAGTCTTCAGAGGCAAGGGGAGGATGGTGCTGCCACCAGGTCTAAGGGATCCCCGGTTTCAGGCCAACTTGCTCTGTTGGTGATCCCCAAGAATTAGCCAAGTATGGCTGGGACTGCACCAGACAGGTCTTCATCTTTTCTGAAAGCCTCTTTTTTTTTTTTAAAGACTCTATTTATTTATTTGACAGATAGAGATCACAGTAGGCAGAGAGGCAGGCAGAGAGAGAGAGGAGGAAGCAGGCTCCCTGCTGAGCAGAGAGCCCGATGCGGGGCTCGATCCCAGAACCCTGAGATCATGACCTAGAGCTGAAGGCAGAGGCTTAACCCACTGAGCCACCCAGGTGCCCCTGAAAGCCTCTTTTGATGTGTTTATGTGGCAGTGTCTTTCCTTGTCCCATCTACTATCTTCCAAAACCCGTGGAAATCTCTCTTCATTAGTCATACTCATGCTCATACACTTTTCTTAATTTCCTTTGATATTATGGGGAGGGGCTCAAAAGGAATGAGAGACTCATTTTTTAACAGTTTGAGGTATCTAAACAACACTCATCCTGGGATATCTGTAGATGCTTTCATAATTTGATCCAGTTCAAAGAAATGTTGACATTAATTCTTCCAAACCATGTTATTCCATGCATCCTTTCCTTGGATTTTTTTTTCCCTTTCTAAAATGCTGAAAAAAGAAATTTCTCTTTGGACAACAAATTCTCCATTAGCCTTTGTACTCTTGTTCCTATAAACAGCTGTTGTAACCAGGTTTTTAAAAGAAAAGATTGTGTTTTTATATGCACAAATCTATTCTAATGTCCATATCTAGATTCCTTGATTTCTAGACAAAGCACATCTATATTTTGTTCTAGACTCAAAATGAGCTGCAAATTGAAGTTTCCGTGTGCTATTTCACTCACAGTCCCTCCGCTACTACTTTTCACAAAGACTTACACCTGCATAAAAATACTTCTCAACTAGGTGCTGCTACTACAACTGAGTTTCCCTTCAGCAAAGGATTCCCAAGGGTACAAACTACAAAACTGTTAATTCTCTTGGTAGTTCCTGACTGTATCAAAGCTGAGAGATGCTTTTATATTTTTTTTCCTTAAAATGAGGTTTCTTCTCAGGGTCACAGATCCCAGAGCTCTGGGGTCAAATCTGAATCCTGCATCATGCTCTGAAAGAGGCAGACATCATCCCAAACAGCAGTTGTATTTTCTAACCTCAGTGCTACTTTTGAACTTTCATAATGAACTTCTTATTCCTCTTCACATCCTTCCAAAGTTAACTGTACAACAGTTTTTCCTATGAGCAACTTATCAAGGGAATCATGGAGGAAAGCCGGAAATCTGACCATTGTTAAGATAAGAATTATGATACCAGGAATTACTTACTGATTGCCCAATACATGTCAGGTGGGATGCTAAGTTCCTTGCATGAATTATCTCATTACATCTTCGTATACACCTTATCAGTTGGAGGGGACAAAAGAAGGAAGGAAGGGGAAAAAAAATCCCCGAAGTCCATTTAGTCTAATTTCCCATGTTTCCATTATAGTGTGACATATTTCACTCCTGGATATTCCAGCTGAGCAATCAATACCAGCAAAGCCCAGGGGCCGAAAGAGCTTGGAGAAGCTGCTCCTCTTAAAAAGAAGCTGATAAACTGGTTTTCCCAACTGTGGACATCCATCCAATGGGGAATCTATCCAACTGATATATGTACATTTCATTTGCATGTGTATATGTGCATATATGTTTGCATATATTTAATATATAGGTGACCACAAGAAATATCTTGAGACTTCTTAAAGCCAAGCTCTGCTAGGGGCATCTGGGTGGCTCAGTCAGTTAAGCATTGGACTCTGGTTTCGGATCAAGTCATGTTCTCAGGGTCCTGAGATCAAGCCCTGTGTTGGGCTCTGTGCTCACTGCAGAGTCAGCCAGAGATTCTCTCCCTCTCACTCCCCCTCTATTCCTTCCCCTGTTCATGTGAACTCTCTCTCTCTAAAAAAAAAAAAGAAGAAAAAGCTCTGGAAAAAGAACCATATAAAGGTTACTTTATTTTTAAATTTTTTTTTCAAATATTAATATTTTATTGTAAGACTATAATAAACATTAAAAAAAGAGCTGAAATTTATACTTTTACAGAACTTGGCTTATCTCCTAAATGGGTGGTTCTCTTTTCCAGCTTCCTGAGGTATAACTGACAAATAAAATTGCCTGTAGGAGCTCCTGGGTGGCTTAGTTGTTGGGCATCTGCCTTCGGCTCAGGTCATGATCTCAGGGTCCTGGGATCGAGGCCCACATCAGGCTCCCTGCTCAGTGGGAAGCCTGCTTCTCCCTCACCTACTCCCCCTGCTTGTGTTCCCTCTCTCACTGTGTCTCTGTAAAATAAATAAATAAAAATATTTTTTTAAAATTCCCTATATTTGGGGCACCTGGATGGCTCAGTGGGTTAAGTCGCTGCCTTCGGCTCAGGTCATGATCTCAGGGTCCTGGGATCGAGTCCCGCATCGGGCTCTCTGCTCAGCAGGATGCTTGCTTCCTTCTCTCTCTCTCTGCCTGCCTCTCTGTCTACTTGTGATCTCTCTCTGTCAAATAAATAAATAAAATCTTTTTTAAAAATTCCCTATATTTAAAATGCACAATATGATGATTTGATATACATATACCTTGTGATATGATTACTATAATTAAGCTTAATTAACATCTCCATCACTTCATATAGTTACCTTTTGTGGGGGTGGTGAGAACATGTAAGATCCACTCTACACAATACAGCATTATTAACTATAGTCACCATGCTGTACATTAGAGTCTCAGAACTTCATCTTATAACTAAAGTTTGTATCTTCTGACCAATATCTCCACATTTCTTCCAGACTCCAGCTCTTGGCAATCACCATTCTACTACTCTCTGTTTCCCTGAATTTGACTTTGTTTTTTTAGATTCCAGGTATAAGCGAGAACATACAGTATTTGTCTTTCTCTGTATGGCTTATTTCACTTAGTATAAGGGAGACACATCTTACCCTTCATGAGCAAGACATACAAGTGACCAGAAAATTATTATATGCTGGATAATGTGAGTATATCGAAGATATCCCTAATCTTGGCTGAAGAAGGGGGAGGGTGGAGAAATTAGAAGACCTGGTATCTGAGCTCAAGTAACCAAATTTTGTCAGGACACTCCAGGAATGTTTCATCTGAGGGAACAGTACACACAAGCCCCAGAGGCCAAAGGGAGCATGGTGTTGTTATAAAAAACCAAGCATCTGGGGCACCTGGGTGGCTTGGTGGGCTAAAGGCTCTGCCTTTGGCTCAGGTCATGATCTCAGGGTCCTGGGGATCGAGCCCCACATTGGACTCTCTGCTCGTCGGGGAGCCTGCTCCCACCCCACCCCCCACCTTTCTACCTACTTGTGATCTCTTTCTGTCAAATAAATAAATAAAATCTCTAAAAAAAAATACGTAAAATAAAAATAAAAACCAAGCATCTGGGCACTGGGGAATGTTTGCTGGAGGGAGTGGCTAAAGATAAAACTGGTATTTGGGCAGGGGCATGAGCTGACAGGGACTTGAAAACCATCATCCAAAGTCTGGAACTGCATGATAGATGGCATTAATAATTTGATAATGGCTTTTAAGGGGAGAAGTGGCATGATCGTGTGTTTTAGAAAGACGGCACTGGCTGCAGTTATCCCACGTGAATCAGCGGGGAAGTGGTATGAATGTGCGCGGGCCATCTAAGAGACTCTTGTGCAACTCTAGTCTCTTGCTGCTCACAGTGTGGTCCCCAGACCAATAGCATGGCTGTCACCCAGAAGCTTTGCAGAAATGTAGGCTCTCATGCCCCAACCCAGAGCCACTGAATCCAAGTCCACGTTTTTGCAAGTTCCTCAGGTGATAAGCGTGTACACCCGAGTTTGAGAGGTGTTGCATTACAATACTGGGGCACACTGGGATCATCTGGTAAGCGTCAGCAAAATATCACGATCTGGACCTCACCCCCAGAGATTCTAATTTATTTGCAAACCAGTGGTTCTCAAACTTCTCCACGTGTTAGAATCACCCAAGGAATTAAAGCTGCTGGTACCAAAGCTGCATCCCGACTGATGAAGAGTAGACCAGAGGGATGTTTCTATAGCAGAAAGAAATGTCAGAGACAGACGAACTCATGATTAACTGGGTGCGGAGAGTGACAGACAGCAGTCAAGGATGACAAGTAGCATCCAGGTTTCCAGGGTGAGAGACTGGGAAAAGCATGATATCCAGCAGCCTTGCTCTCTGAGTTCACAGAGCCCCCAAAGTGCACCTTTGGCTGTTGCATTTCCTCACAAAATCCACACTTACTGCATTGCCCTGTGGCAAGGAGAGAGGGTACATTGCTAGGGAGAATCCTTACAGAGATTTGGAATTCTGAACTAAAAAACAGGTTTCCTCAACATGCAGAAACATTGATTTCTATTTCCTGCATAAAATATTTCACTCTCTATTGCAGAATTAGCTCAGCTATACTGGGGAGATCTATACATGTGTACATGTACTGTACATGTGTACTACATATGTACTGTAGATCATAAAGGATCCTGTATTCTTTATCCTGTAGATCATAAAGGAACAGATTATGGTGCATTCCAATCGTGCGTTTCCTTATAGGAGTCCACCATTAGGCTAACAGCTCCTTAAAGGATTCGGTGTCTTTGTATCCCTAGAGCCCCTGGTATGCATAGTAGGTGTTCTTGAATGCAATTTGAATGACGGCATGAATGTTCAATGAATAGAACGTAGTTTACACAAAGGGATAATAAATTCTCTTTGATGTGGCTGCTTCAAAACTACGTTTTTCCTCCTAGACTGTTTGGGTCTTGCTTTCTGTCTATAGCTTCCCACTGAGAGCTTGTAGCAGCATTGCCAAATAATACGACACACATACATTGGTCTAATGGGATATTATTTCTGATTAAGAATTAACACACTTTGGCATGAAGCTGTCAATGTCAATCGGTTTAAATCAAACTGAAATGTCAAATCACTTAGCATATGGCTTATCCATATCGAATTCTGAAAGCAAGGGTGACATTCTCCTAAAGAGGAGACAATCCTAGTATACGATCAGCTACAGGATCTTTCAAGGGCCAAACCCCATCTGAAAGCCTTACCTAAAGTCTTCTAATACATTCCCTTTAAATTCCTCAATACATGCCCTTTCGTAAGTATGTAAATGTAACGGTCCTCCCTGTTCATCACACCATTCCCCATGACTCTAATAGTGCCAGGTACAAGGTGAGCACACAGTAAATACCGGCTAAATGAAGACATACGAGAGTGAGTTGCCGGGAAAAAACAAAACAAAACAACACATCAATTCTGCCCACCACCGCTGATCCCATTAGCACTCATGTACTTGTGCTTGTGTTTTTAAATCCAGTAAAAATACTTGAAGAACAAGTCTTGAGATTTTGATAGCAAAGAAGGAGGAGATTTAAATGATAATTGGTGAGAAGATTATAAGCACTGCCTGTGCAGATGGGATCATCAAAACCATTACCATTGACTTGCACGGTTCTCTTGTGACGCCAAATTTCATACCAACACATTCACAGAGTATCCCTTTGGACTTACAAATAACTTCAGAAGAGACTTCTAGAAACTGGACTCTCACAAGTAAAGGAGTATCTATGCCAGGACTTCAGATATTAAAAAAATAATAATAGCATTTATTGAGAGTTCACATTATGCCAGACAATGTTTTCAGTTACCGTTATCTTTAATACCTTTGTTATTTACAAGAAATGTTCAGGTTGGTACTCTCATTATCTCCATTTCACAGATGAGGAAGTCGAGGCTGGAAAAAGTTAAGCAACTTCACCCAGTCATATAGCTTTGTGGTAGATATAACTGGTTGATTTGTGTATCCAAGCAAAATGCAGAAATGTTTTTTAATACAATGTAAACACAGTGAAAACCAGGCTGATAAATCTCTGGGCACGTTTAAAGGAAAAAAGGAAAGTATGATGAGCTGTTGCTGAGATGGACTTCCTAAATTGGAGAACTGGTTATTCATTAAGAAGAGAACTAACCACAGGAGTGCCTTGCTTGTGCTTGTCATTGTTTCAGGGGACAGGCATGCAGTGAACTTAAGTCAGAGAACGCTCCTGCCTGCATGGAGCTTACATTCTAACAGGAAAACATACGTATTATGCATGAAAATATATAAACAGACTACTTTCAGATTCTCCCAAGTATTATGAAGAAAAGAGAGCAAGGTAATGTACTAGAAAGTGACTTCCAAGTTACTTTAAAGTTGGGTAGTTCAGAGATTTCTGAGACAGTGACATTGGGGCTGAGATCTGTGTTGACAGGCAGAGGCAGCCACCGAAGAGCTGGGAAAGAGAAATTCCACATAAGGAAGAGCAGGTGCCAAACTTCTGAGCCTGGGGAGAGCTTGGAGCTCAAAGAACAGAAATTCTGCCAGTGTTGGAAGAAGGAAAGAAAAGGGAGGGTAGGGGAGGGGCGGGGAGGACAGAGAAGGAAGCAATTCCATGGGGGGTTTTGCTGTAATTACACCGAGTGTATAAAATTATTTGTGAATAATTAACGACACTTCAATACTGTGTATTCCCAAGCACTAAAATGGAAAGCTTATTTATTCCAGGCCCCTTTCATTTCCTTCAGTAAATTCTCATGGCTTGTATTATATAGATCTTATGCAATTCTAAAATTTATTCCCATGCATTAAAATCTTTGTTATTATAAATGGGGTCCTTTTTTTTTAAACAATACATATGTTCTAATTGTTTTTTCTCATATACATCAAAGAGGTTGTAACAACATGGCCAACCTGATGAAATTCTTGTCCCCAAATAACAGATGCTCCTGTAGTGACTGATACTCTCTTTTCTTCCTTGGAGCTGAATAAAAACTAACGCGCTTTTGTTCTCTATTAAGCTCCAGTTTAACCACCCGTCATAAATATCCCTCCCTCCTCTTTCCTTTCTTTTCTCCCTTCTTTCCATTTATGCAGCCATTTAATAAAGATTAATTTCAGAAACCTATTATATGTCAGACACTACACTTGAAACACAGGAATATAACTTTAAATTGCTTATGGCCTACTCAGGTCAGACAATTAATAAGCAGTTAAAGTGCAGTATGATGAGTTCTCACATGGAAGTAAGAGCACAATGTTACGGGAGTCCAGGGGAGGCCCCTCACCCAGCCCTGAGTGGGCAGGAAACCCCTATGAGAGACAAGGAGGCTTGGGCAGAGACTGTTGGAAGAGCCCAAGACCAATAGGTATTTCATCAGCCATGAAGCAACTACCCAACTTGACTGATCTGTACAAAAATATATTTTTCATTAAATAAGTAACTCACAAACACATGTTTGATATTAAAATCCAATAAAAATAGAAATACGGAAGAAAAAAATTTGTATACATTTTCTCCACCTGACAACCTAACGGATGATAATTTTTAAAATATATGATTTTATTGCCTGTACATATAGAACTCCATCATTCTTTTTACTATGTACATGATTTTTTAAATACAAAAGTGATACGGACTAATGTGATCATAGTAAGAAAAACAGCATTAAACCTAAAAAGTGAAAATGGAAGTGCTCCAAACTTCCTACAGCTATCCATTCACATTGTCATTCCCCAGGCTCAACTTTCTCTTTCTCTCTTTTTTAAGATTTATTTACTTATTTGAGAGAGAGAGAGAGAGAGAGAGAGAGACAGGAGCAGTGGGGAGGAGCAGAGGGAGAGGAAGAGAGAATCTGAAGGAGACCCCACTGAGCACAGATCCCAAAGCAGGGCTTGATCTCATGACCTCGAGATCATGACCTGAGTGGAAACCAAGAGTTGGTCGCTCAAGGGACTGCACCACCCAGGTGCCCCCAGGAGGCTCAACTCCTTGAAGTCTATATTTTCCCAGAAATCACGTGTGGGGGGGAGAGGAAGGTGTTGTGTAGGTGTGTGTAAATGTCTTCTCTCCATTCTCTTAAAGGCAAGTTGCTCTCAGGGGCCCAACAGGACATAGACACCCCACTTTGGCAGTACTGATCCTCCTCTCTGGGAAGAGCTGTAACTGACAAATGCACAGGTAGGTTGGTGGCACATCATCCTAGACCCAAGGAAAGTTTTATTCAGTGTAATTTGACCTCAGCAAATGCCAGTCAGTAAAGAACTGCATTTTCTGATGCGAAACATTCTTTTAAAGGAGGAATGGGCTAAAGGAGAACAGAACATGCTCTTATTACTAATGTTGGTAGGAGGAGGGAGACCTTTCTTTGTAAATTATTCACTCTCGTAATCCAAGTTATTCCCCAAACCCATTTGGATGGGGCACTGGAAAGCCAACAGGATATGCCAGTACAGAACCTATTCTAATCACCACCTGCCACAAAGAAACTAAAACTGTATTCTCTAGTTAAAGACATTCAATTTTATATGCTTCAGGGCTGTGGGTGATTCTAGCTCTAGGCTCCATGATAATTTACAGTAAATGAGGCATGAATTCATAGGGATTATTTATTTACTTTGAAGTGATTCAGTGATCTGTGAATGACCCTATTGCTAGTTAATGGGAGGAAAGAAGTAGTTGTCACTGGAATAAAAGGAAAGGCATATAACACACTGAACATACAGTCTTGACAATTTCTCCCCAAAGGTTCATGTCAACAACATTTGCAAGGAGATAAGCAATGCAAAACTACTATTCATGAATGAGGGGTAAGAAAATGGAGACCCTCAAACTTAGACACCTGTCTTGTTCAATTTTACCTAAAATGTTAGTGAGCAAGTAGAAACCAGGGGGACTTTTCACCACCAGGGCTCTGGAGGTTATATTCAAATATTTAATAATTATGCAAGCTAAGATTAGCACTGCATTCCACACTTTATAATGCAATTTCACAAGAAATAATCCATTCAATTAACTTAGTTCAAAATATTTGGGGTATAGTTCACAGCACTTCAGAACAAAATATGGACTCAGGAAATTAAAAAACTTGATCCACCTTACACCCCTTAATAAAGTGACAAAATTCAAGCCACAGTGTTTCTGCAGGCAAATTCCACTTTGCTCCCACACATTTTACTAGACCATCACATCTAGAGTCTCAAGGCATTTAAAGCCTGCATTATTACTCTATTTCCCCAACCCCATGTAAGAAGGAGGCAAAGGGATTTTCACCCCTACTTCCCAGAGCAGGAACCTCAAAGTACCAGTGGTTAAAACTACAGTCACACTATTAGGAGAATTAGCAGCTAGCTCCAAAATGAAGTACACTCATCCTCCCTATGCAAGTTAATTAGCTGTTCTATCTAAACAATGACAGTAGCTCCTCCTAGGAAAGCAACACAGCTGCAGAGTCTTTGAGAGCTCAGCCCCTCTGTCCTCCTAGGTTGTTTTACTTGAGCTGAAGGATTTGGGAGAGATTTTCAAAATTTGACCACGTGGGGGCAGTATTACCATGGCATTGAAAGGTTTCCCCACTCAGCACTTAAGGAGGAAAATGTGCCGCCAATTAACTGGGGTGGGGGTGTGAGGGGGGGGAACATCCTTTTGTGTCTTTTTTGACTTAGAGATATGCAAAAAAGATAGCAAGCTGTGCAGTGTGTGAATAGAGAGGTCTGTTTGTTCCAGCCAGCTTCACTGGAGGGATGTGGGTGCAGGCCAAGGAGTAACACTGCAGCCTAATGAGCCAATTATTCTGAGTGGCACAAATACACCTAGGGACCTGGAGAAAGGTGCTTCCAGATGAGGAGGGAGGCAGAGGAGGACTATAATTTTAGGCAAATCACAGGTT
Organism: Enhydra lutris kenyoni; assembly: GCF_002288905.1. Classification (NCBI taxonomy): domain Eukaryota; kingdom Metazoa; phylum Chordata; class Mammalia; order Carnivora; family Mustelidae; genus Enhydra; species Enhydra lutris. Next base: position 55,126,670 of record NW_019154105.1, read on the forward strand.
TAAAATGTGTCCTTGGGCTTAAAATTTCTTCTCTTCTTCTCTCTGACTTTCCGTCAAAGAACAGGAAGGAGATGTTTATGTTGGCATTTTCCCTTTTTGTTGGTGACTCCTAATTTGTACAAGTCACATTTTCCTAGTAATAAATCTACAGTGCAACCAGCTTCCAAATCCATGCATTCAAAATATTGCATTCTGTTACTCTAGCATATGATTTACTATGGAGGAAAATCACTCTCGTGCTCTCTCATGTATGTGTATATGTGTGTATAGGTATACGTGTGTGTATGTATAGTACCCCTCCCCCCCAACTGAAATGAGTATCTCAATCCTCAGGATGATTCCATAGCCTAGGTGCCATTATTTCCATTTTGCAGGTAGGGAAAGCAAAGTCAGGAGAAAACAACTGGACCGACTCAAGTTCCCACCAATAGTAAGTGAGCAGAACCTGATCTAGCTATCCACAGACCTCTAATTTTCCTCCTCAGCACACTTATTTCAGATTAAGATAATACTCTCTTCTCTTTTAATTAAACTTTGTGTTTTTTTTTAATTTTTGTTATTATCCAAATTTATTTTAAAGTTTTTATTTTTATTTTTTAAGAAGATTTTATTTATTTATTTGACAGACACAGAGATCACAAGTAGGCAGAGAGAGAGGGGGAAGCAAGCTCCCTGATGAGCAGAGAGCCCGATGTGGGGCTCGATTCCAGGACCCTGAGATCATGACCTGAGCCGAAGGCAGAGGCTTTAACCCACTGAGCCACCCAGGCGCCCCTATTTTAAAGTTTTTAAATAGAAAAGTCTCAAAAAGGAAAAAAGAAATAACTGATAAACTAACTTATTGTCCAAATGAGCCCTGAGTCTTTAAAGATAAATAAATATAACATATGAAATTGATTTAAAAAAACAACCAAACACAAAGGTACAAAATAAACAAAATAAAACAAGACAAAAAGCTTTATGGCCCATACCCACCCACACCCTCCTCTACCAATATTACTACTACACTACTAATAATAAATAATTTCAAATACCAATGTGATATATGATGGTGTATATGATAATATAAGCCAGAACTTACAAAGCATCAACTATTAGGCCTGCACAGTTTGAAGTACTTTAAAAGTACTAAAACAATTAATCAACTATATTACTTAGTGTGTATGTAGAGTCATATATTTATCTTTTATTTATACAAAAGAGATTTTACTCCTCGTAGCATTTTGAACTTCCCATTTTCTTAATTTTCACCTTTATTATTTTTATTTATTTAGTTTAGAAAGAAAGAGCATGTGCAAGCAGGGGGAGGGGCAAAAGGAGAGGAAGAGAGAGAATCCTCAAGCAGACTCAAGTTTTGGACCCATGGCCATAGGATTATCCACATACTTCTTTCCACCAGCTCCTTTTTTCTCCAATCATGTTTCTTCCAACCAAGCCAGCTGCCCCTCCCCAAGAATGAATAAATATATATATCTGTACATAGGGCTGCTTCTCGCGTCACAACAAGATGATGATGAGGTGGAAGCTCTGCCCAGCAAAAGGATTTCCCTTCACTATTGTCCTTCAGCACCTCCCAAGCGGTGCTGTAACAGAGCAGTGGTAACATGTAACTAGTACTAGTAACAACTAGTAACATGCAGCTAGCACCGCATGTCATGCTGACCCATTTGTAAACCAGCCTAGGTCCTTTCTTCCTTTGTCAGCTGGTCATGGGAAATACCCCAACACAGATGTGTGTTGAGAGAGTCTAGGTAGCCATACATTGTACAATATGGGAGTGAGTCTAGGCTATTGAGTTATGTAATTTACATATGCCTTTTGGATCTGCCTGTGCCCATCTCAAATACACCATTTCCATACATTTCCATCATACAATGAACTGCTGCTTTGCCCAACCAACCTTACATGACTTGGTATATTTGCTACTACTAAGACTATTATAGGCAATTTGAGAGTGTGATGACATCAGTACAGTGGACAGCATGAAGGTCTAGACCATGTCAAGTTGCCCGAGATCTCTCACAGGCAGTGTTACAACAGAGTGTGGGAGAATTAACATAGCCTCCAGGGAAGACAGGGAATGGTGGCTGCTGTCCTACCCTATGAAGGTGATCTCCTCACCCCCAACTAATGAGGTCAAAAAGAATGTATTTGCAAACCTAATATATACATTCCAATGCTAGAAACTGCTTTGATCTCCTCAAAAAACCTACCATATCCAGCCCAGTAGCTGTGGTATAATGCTACCTAGTTAAACTTTAGGTAGCCACTTGTAATTCTCTACTCTCCGTTGGTATTTACAGAGCGCAAGCTGGTGAAAGGGGCAATGAGAAAACCACCACCTCTGTATCCCTGAACCTCTGATAGTAGCAGTTTCTTTTCTGATCAACTATTTTGGCCACTGATGGGGGAGGTCAGTTTCAGGAGTTTCCAGTCTTTTCTAAATTAATAATCTTTATTCCACAGTTTGGAGATCCAACGTGAGCATCTCAGCAGACCCTAAGTCTTTCTATTCCATTTGAGCCCTGAATAAGCACCACAAAAATAAAAAGGACCTGGGTCCAAACTCCACTTACTCCCATTCCTCCACTGACTCCCATCCCAGATGGAGGATTCTAGGATTAGTACCAACTCAAACCCTTCAACATTTGAAATCTATCAAAAGTCTAAGGTTTCCTCCTTCCCCAATGCAGCTACCCCCAAAAGGCTGCAGGTCATTTTCGGGAAGAACCAGAGAGAGGTATGTTTACCATATAAAACTATTCTTTCAGAGATCATCAAGGAGATGTGGCATCTCCTTCTATTAGATCTGGGTCTGTGAACTGATACAAATATGGGGACTGAACGAGGAAGCACGATTTCCTATTAAGCCAATGGATGTCAGCCTCTGCCCACGAGTTCTCAGTCTTCTTTGACATTACAAATTGAGAAACACCTGAATTGACTTCCCATTTCTCTCTCCACCCCCACTTCACTCCTGCTCCCCCACCAAGAAATGTCTTAACAATTACCACTCCAATCCTGTTGGATAAGACACCCCAATTGCCACTCTGGACTTGATGCCAATTATGATCATAATTTCTATATTGCATCTGGTGTTTAGATGCGGCCATGTGGCTTCTGCTCATCCTAAAATCTATCATTTACAGATTAAAGGGTTCAGTTTTATGGCAACATCTCCCACTGTCTAACCAAGTCCACATAAAACAGCCACCACTGGGCTACTGAAAAATCTAATGCACCCCACACCAATGAATTCCTTCCTCTCTTAGTGAAGGGTGTATTCCCTGGGCTCTCCTGGGAAACCCAGCTAGCTGGTGCACTCTCAAGGTTTGGCACAGTAGGGCCATTCAAATATTTCCACCTACCCCAGCCTTCTGACCCATCCATTAAGATGGACGCTTCCGAGGAGGTTCTGGCATCACCACACCATTCACTGTAGTTTAGTTCGTCTTTATATTTAAGCTTCAAGGTGCCTATCCAGAAGACCTAGACATCTTTTCCAGACCCCAAATCTACAGTCATCAGTAAGTGCCCCGACATAAAAGATTCTCCCCTATCCAGCTTTATCATCTCTTCCGTCTGCTCCAATATCTTCTAATTCCACTCTCACAAATATTTCTCCAATGCTTACCAGTATGCATGAGTCAACTACAGAAATTCCTTTGGGGTGTAAGCTATTCTCCCCTGGGGTCCAAATACTACTTCTCCACTCAGACAATGAGTGCTAGGATCTGACCCTGGATATTGGACTAGAGGAAGTGAAGAGTGATGGAGGGTGATCTTGAGGAGAACAAGCTAATGCTGTGAGGCCCTGTCTCGGGATAGAGCCTCACACAGTATCCAAGCAAGGAGAGAATGTTTTCCTCTGGCAAGAGAAAGGTGGCTGGCTGCTCCTTCCTAGGTTGGACACACAAGGGAGTTGGAGGGTTCAACATCCTCAGACTCATCCACCCAAACGTCCCTGTGCCAGCTCTCAGGCTCCCCCTCTTTGTTTATCAAGGTCCTAACAAAAGAAACATGACTGTGCATCTGGTCTACTTTGCAGCTCTGCCCCCAATGTTCTAGAGTCTGCTCCAGAGCTAGAACAGATATCATCACTCTTCGAAACAGCCACGAAGCCTTTCTGGCTTTCACAGCATGCTTTAGGCTAGCAGGTTATTGCTCTGGGTCTACCATTTTCTTTTGCCAAGAACCCCAATGTAGTTAATCCACTCCAGTATTCTCATCATTATCGTTTTCTCCAAACTGTTTATTTAGCAAAGCCTCTGTATAAAATTATATCTTGCCTACTCCTTTCATCCTATCCCAATTGATCATAGGTGCAAACATCAGTAATTCTAAGGCCACTGCATCCAGGGTTTGTCACCCAACAACTACTACTACTACTACTACACCAGTACAGGTCCTGGACCACGGGTCATCCAGCTCCAAAACAGATTCCTGGAGTCTGCTTTCTAGGGCTTTCCCTGATTCCAACTGCAATAGCCTAGGGAGTTCCTAGAAGTCAGAGTTTGCACTATTAAGGAAATGGACATGGGAGCAGGTGATAAGGTGGTATAAAAAGAGACATTTAAATAGATAATTACAAGATAACAACAAATTCTAATGATAAAGATATGAACAATATCTACAACATGTCTTAGAAGGTAGTTAACTCTACTTGAAGAAACCAGGATGCCGTCATGGAGAACTAAGACAATGACATTTATTCAGCATTCACTCTATGTCAGGATCTATGGAAAATCCTTTATATTTAATACTTTTAAGAATCCTGTGATGTAGGTAGTTCTGCTGGCTACAGTTTAGATGTGAGAACACTGACTAAAGTTTAGTGAATTTCCACAGATGCTAAATGACAGTGCCAGAGGCCATGCTTTTAAACATGATGCTAAACTTTTTTTTCTAGAAAACTTGATGGCCTGATTTTTAAAAGATAGCATGCTTTTTAATCAACTGTACAAGGAGGAAGGATACCCTAGGCAAAAACTACAGGAGGTATAAAGACAAAGAGATGTGAAAGGGACTATCGTGCTTTAGGATGATAAGAAATTCAATATAAACTGTGAGCCATTTGAAGGAGGTCTTAGTCTATTTGGGCTGCTAAAGAGAGTATCACAGAATGGGTAGCCTATAAGCAATAGAAATGTATTCCTCACAGTTTAGGAGGCTGGGAAATCCAAGATCAAGGTGCTGGCAGATTCAATGTCTGATGAGGGCCCTCTCCCTTGTTCACCAATGCCTATCTTCTCACTATGTCTGACACAGTCAAAGAGGTCAGAAAGCTCTCTGGGTCTCTTTTATAAGGGCACTATTCCCATTCATGAGGCCTCCACCCTCATGACTTAATCACCTCCCAGACAGAGGCCTCCAATACTATCACCCCTATCTTACTAGAAAATAGATTCAAACATAGGAATTTGGGAAGAACACAAACAGTCTATAGCAGAGGGTGAGCAAGATGGGGAAGAATGAATGGTACAGAATGGGAGAGTGAATTTACCCTGAGGAGGTCATAAAACTGAAAATGAATTATGACCCTAAAGATGGGCCAAGGGACCCCTTCATTTCTGTTATGTTCCCCTCTCTCCTTCTTGGGCCTAAGTGCCAGATATCTACCTTGTCTCCATATCACTTTGGATAAGTCTCTTAAACTCACTATCCTATTTCTCTAGTATAACCTGGAAATAAGAGCTGCTACCTACCTCCCTTTAAAGATGGTTATGCAGATGAAATGAGATCATGCAAATACAGTATCCAACACCCACATTTAACTTACATTGATTTAACAGTAAGCTCTCATCCAGAGATAGAAATACAAAGAAAGCAAGAGAAGAAATAACAATTCACCAGTATGTGAAATCCCACTTTCAATAATTTGTAGCTCTCCCTTGGTGAGAAGTGAGGTGTGAATCTGCTGTTCCCAAATTTAGTCCCAGTTATCCCTGCCTCTCAGGGTGTGAGCATCTCGCAAGCAAGAACTCATTTGTACTTGAAGCGAGAGCTTAGCACAGTGAATGAAACAAGGTATGGATTCAATGAATGTTTAACAAATGTTTGTTTGTATCTTTGTTATGATTTGTGTTCTCCCCCCACCCTCTCCACCTTGCTAGTAGGCTACAATCTCTGACACCAACTGATTTGTCAAATTTGCTGTCTTGCAGAGACAGTTGTCCTGCACTGGGGATGTAGCCCACCCTGGCTTATAGAGGAGTCACTGATCGAGCATCAGTTGTTTCCTCTGTGGCTACGTGGAAGCAGCTACTCTCCAATCAGAATCTGTTCCTAACTTCTTACCTAGTTCCCCCCCCACACACACACACAACCTAGAATTAATGTCTATCTTCATAAATTTAACTCTAGGTCAACCTGATCACCAAGCTCCCTTGAAAAGCCTCACAGAGAAAAAGAATAAAGAATGCATTAATCCCAACTTCTCTACCCCTTATTTAAGTCCCACCTCATTTCCTCGCCTGGAACTAATCTCTTCCTACAACTACTGGCAGGGAAAAAATGCTTTCCCATCCTTGGAAATTCCATCCCCCCTACAAGGTGTGGTCTGATCCCAGAGTCCTGGCAATCAACATCATCTGAGAGTCCATTCCTAAAATGTTCATTTATTTAAGGTCAGTCAACTCCGGATGTCAGACATCAGTGGTTCTGCCAGGAATATATTGTGCTATCCCAAGCTGATCCCAACTCTCTTCCCAGTCTTTCCTCCAATACTGAGTGAGAAGAAAACAAAACCAATACATCCCCCACATGTAGTCTGCCCTCCATTCCCCATCTCCTGGGAGCAAATGCTAGGTGAGAAAACATGCAAACATTTCCAAACATTTCCATAAAACAAAAAAAGTTTAGACGTAGAGAAATTTAAAACAAAATTTAGGGAAAAAATAACTTGTACAGATTTCAGGGACACAAAATAGGTGTCTAATGTAAACTGCTAAACAGATGACTTAATATTGCCATCAGCAGCATCTACATCCGGGTATTTCCACTGTCAATTGGGTCCTTGCCAAGCACCCAATGTGGATTCTTGGGTTTCTCTTGGGAAGTGGGTTTGTCTATGTCAATGAAATTAAAAGAGCCAGCAAAATCCTCTCGTCTTTCCCAGAAAAGGAGACCTATGACCTAAAGCCAAAAGCAAGTCAAGTCTCCATGCTAAAAGGCAGATTCCACCTATAGTGATTGGTGCAATGACTGGAACACTGTCCCAAGCCTTCAACTGATGTTAGTTGTTTTGTTTTGTTTTGTTTTGTTTTTAATCATTGTAACTGTTGTTTTTTATCACCTCACTGCATGTCATCCTACCAGCATATGCACCAAGTCCAAAAACAGATCCTTGTTCTCTTTTGACTTTCAGAGTCAGATGAAACAAAATAGAACATCATCTCCATCCCTAATTTTTGCAGGGGTTTGATCCTGAGATGCTCTGAGTATGTCACATGTTGCATGAAAGTTCAAGTTTAGGGCACCTGGGTGGCTTCAGCTCAGATCATGATCCCAGAGTCCTGGAATGGAGCCTCGCATCCGGCTCCCTGATCAGCGGGAAGCCTGCTTCTCCCTCTCCACTCCCCCTGCTTTTGTTCCCACTCTCGCTGTGTCACTATGTCCCTCTCGGTCAAATAAATAAGTAAAATCTTAAAAAAAAAAAAAAAAAGAAAGTTAAAGTTCAAGGGTCAAAATGGTTTGCAAGTCTGCTCACTTTGCCAAATGCCCTTTCTGGAAGAGTTAGCATTCTCATGAACTGGGCGAGTTCACACCCAATGTCCTGTGGAAAGTAAAAGGATCTCTAGTGCAGAGAACTTACGGATATTTGTATGAAAGAGAAAAACAATGCTAAGAAAGCTAACTGAGCCCTTTTTATGAGATTTAAACAGCAATGCTTTGACTGAAATCATGAGTTTATTCCAAGGATCTTTTCATTTTAGCCTGCATGGGTCCCATTTTACAATCTCTGAAAAAGTTGAGACACGTGATATGGACATTTAATATTTTGTTGGAAGCCTAGAATCTCTGAATGTTAGAGTTGGTGTACGCGCACGTGCGTGCACACACACTAATAGACGATCTTCCCCACCACATTCAGTTTAGGGCCTGGCAGCTGGTGGGGAAACTGATTGTGTGGGAGAAGTATAGGACACACAAACTAATTATGTGTCCAAAATGAATGGGGGCACCTGGGTGGCTCAGAGGGTTAAGCCTCTGCCTTGACTCAGCTCATGGTCTCAGCGTCCTGGGATGAAGCCCTTTATCAGGCTCTCTGCTCAGCAGGGAGCCTGCTTCCCCCTCTCTCTCTGCCTGCCTCTCTGCCTACTTGTGATCTCTATCTCTCTGTCAAATAAATAAATAAAAACCTTTTAAAAAATGGATTTTGGACACAAAGTTGCCAAATACAAGTCAAGCACCTCATTTTACTGACTGGGATTCGGGTTGAGGTATGTCTCCTCTCTGAATTTCATTTTATCAGCCATAAAATGGGAATGATAATAACACTACCTCATGGAAATATAGTGACGCCTGAGTAAGACAGTATATGTATGCAAAGCTCTTAACATTCTGTTAGGTGTTATACAAATCACATGGAGTCACACGATGTGATGTGGGACCTATGATTTGAACACATAGGACCTCAAGTTTCATCCTCATTCCACCACCTGACCTTTCTGAGTACCATAGGCCTCATCTATAAAATGGAATATGCACACTTCCTTCATCCTATTTCTGTGATAACCCATGAGGTGCCTATAAAGCAGTTAGTGTCTGACACATTGAAGTACCTATCATTAGACATTTGATAATGAAACTGATGTTTCTTCGACAAGTGTTTAATGAGATCCAGCTATGTGCTGGGCCCTTTATCTTGTGCTGGGCATGAAAGGGGAGAAAATTCTCTTCTGGCTCTGAAGGTACTCACCATGTAGTGACAGATATTTTACTTCCCATTCCCAAAAATTATGTGGCTTCTCATTGCCCAGAAAATAAAGTTTAGGTTCTTTGTTTGGCCTTCTAAATATTCCACTATATGACTCTACCCTATCACTGAACCTCTTTATACAAATCTATGTTTCAATCAAACTAAATTTCTGATGTCTTTTATTCACTATATTAGTCAGGGTTCTCAAGAGAAACAGAAGCAAGAGATTTATCATAGGGACTGGCTCATGCAATTATAGAAGCTAAAAAGTCTTATGATCTGCCATCTGTAAGCTAGAAAACCAGGAAAACCATTGGCATTATTTGGTCTGAGTCTTCAAGCCACCCAAAACAGGGTCAGTAATGTTTGAGGGCTAGAGTAGACTGACGTCCCAGTTGAAACAGAGAGCAAATTCTCTCTTCCTCCTATCATGAATTGAATGCGGCCCCCATACACTGGTGAAGGCAATCTTCTATACTCAGTCTACAGATTCAAATGCCAACCTCTTCCAGAAACACCCTCACAGAATATCCGGTAATAATGTTTTTACCAACTACTCAGGCATCTCTTTGACCAATCAAGTTGACAAATAAAATGAACTATCACATTCATGTTGGCTTCTCCACCTGAAATATACCTCATCCCTTTCTCTCTATGTCAAAAGCCCACACTTCCTTCATAGACCAACCAAATGATCTCTGTTGTGAACATCTACTTCTCAGCTTCCATGTATGTCCCTTTAAAGAACAACTTCTTCTCTACACCTCTTCTGCTACAGCTGCAGGGGCACCTGCAGGGCCACTCCTTGGCCACAAAATGGATACAACATTACCTAGTTCAAGTCCCCCTCACTTTAAGGATTAGCTAGGGGTAGGCATGTGATCCAATCCAGACTGATAAGAATGACACCTAGGATTCACACAGAGCTATTCATAAAAATAATTTCCTTTTACACTGGGATCATTAAGGTAGCTCTTAAACCAGAAGACAACAAAATACCATCTTACCTACAAGAATACCCAACTCAGACGAAAGCAGAGCTGAGAGATGAAGAGAAACCAACTGCTGATGGTATCACTGACCATTTGGATGGATACCCCTTGACTTTCAGTTAGGGAAGCCAATCCATTTCCTATTATTATTGTTGTTGTTTTATTATTAGTTTCCATCACCTGCAATCAAGAATCTGCTGCTGACCAAGACATGACTTTTTTTTAAAGGTTTGAGAGAGAGAGTGAGTTGGAGGGGAGGGGCAGAGGGAGAGAGAATCTCAAGAGGACTCCATGCTGAGTGAGAAGCCCAACATGGAGCTTGATCTCATGACCTGAGCCACAATCAAGAGTCAGATGCTTAACTGACTGAGCCACCCAGGCGCCCCAGACCACAGCTTATTTATATTTGTGGTTATTAGTAATGAATTTTTGCCCACTGTAGGTGCTCAGTAAATGTTAGGTTGGATTAATCTATAACTCGTGGAATGAAATGTAATGGATTCTAAATGGCATTCAACCTCACTAAAATTTACCCTGGTTCATTAAGGCAGAGAAAATACATCTGAGCCAAATGATCTATTTGTAAAGACCATTCAGCCATTCAGTTGCTCTACACCCCAAATGAACCTGTGCTTCGCATAATAACCTGCCTAGAAAGAAAACTATATTTTTCTAAGTCTTTTTAATCCTAATTTTATTTTTTCATTTTAATTCCAGTATAGTTAACAGTGTTTAATCCTTATTTTAGAAATGAGAAGATTTGGAAAGATGAATTGATTTCCTACAGTATCCCAGGAAGAGGGCAGAAACCTCTGAGATTCCAAACTTGGTGATTCTAAAGGACTAATGGTCTTTTGTCTGGTTCTGTCTTCAGAGTCAGGGTAAAAGTAAGAAATTTGGGAGTCACCCAGCTGGAGCTGAAACCTCATCTCCACCAGCTGTGAAACACTGCTTCAGGGTCTAATGCATCCTAAGTGCCAAATAAATAAAAAAGTTTTTATTATTTCCATTAACACACATTTTGGTTATTCCTCAGTTCACTAGAAATTCTAAACTGACTCAGAAATCTTCTTTCAGTGTTATCTATGAGATTTCTCTATCTCGGGGAAGAACAAATCCCCCATCAGATGTCTTGATGGGAAAAGTGTAAGGCATAAGTTATTGGTGTTTGTGCTATGATTGATTTCCCACCCATTAGTCACAGAATTTCCTCATTCATAATAAAATGAAACATTCCTGTGCTCATTGAGGGGAGAATATTATTTGGTTACTGCTCTAGATTTCCTAAGTTTCATTAGTTTTAGAATCTAATTTAGGTTGAGACTTTATAAGTTACAGTAGGAACTTCTCAATAGATTAAGGGAATTTGATGACAGTGGATGAATAAGAAAATGGGCCACTAAATATAAAACTTAACCCTATAAACCTGAAATGGCTTCAGAAATTCTTGCCTTAGGTTGAAGGGAATATTAAAGGACAATTGCCTACTTCATGTGACTTTATGACTCATCATTGTCCTAACTAAATGTCAAAGGACAGAACTGTATAGAAAGCACCAACCAAATAGACATGACTAAAAACAAGGTTTTCTGACCCACCAAAAAAGTTATTTGGAGCCACTTTAGACAAGGATTTATTATGAAAGCTTAATTTAATTTCTTTTGATTTAATCTAGCTAAACCAAAAGTGATTAGTGTCTAAAGGTTTTAAAAAATAAACACAGCTGATGATTTAAAAAATTCTTAGAATGTGTGCACAAATTTAAAATATGACATTGAAATTGAAAGTATGCCAACACAAGAAAAGAGAGGACAACCTTCTCCCTGAGGGGAGAAATATTTTATCGCTTTAATTGCCGACATGGTTTCTCTGTGACAAAGGTCTCTCCCCAAATATTTAAATCAAAAGCTGAAGAAGGAAGGGATATCAGGGGAGGGGAATTAACATATGATAGGCATCTACTTCATGCCAAATATTGTGCAATGATGCTAAACACTCATGAGCGTCCTATTGTTCTCTCCAAAACCCTTTAGATAGATTTCCTCACTCTCTACAAAGGGCCTTCGAGCCCCAGAAGAACTGAGTAGCATGCCTATGGTCTTCTCACTAATAAATGGCAGTGGCAAGACCTATAAAATAATCAGTGATTAAAAAACAAGGACCCTGGGATCGGGCCCCGCATCGGGCTCTCTGCTCAGTGGAGAGCCTGCTTCCTCCTCTATCTCTGCCTGCTTCTCTACCTACTTGTGATCTCTGTCTGTCAAATAAATAAATAAAATATTTAAAAAAAAAAAAAAAAAACAAGAATCTCCAGAGCTCAATGCTTTGCCTATTTATCAAAGTTCTTGTAAGTCAGTCATTCAAAGGGTGCCTGGGTGGTTAAGTCAGTAAAGCATCTGTCTTCGGCTCAGGTCATGATCCCAGGATCCTGGGATCAAGCCCCACACCGGGCTCCCTACTTCTCCCTCTCCTCGCTGCTTGCGCTCTCTTTCACTATCTCTGTTGCTATTTCCCTCTCTCTCTCAAATAAATTAAAAAGAAATTTAAGTTAGTCATTCATGTTTAACCTTAAGAAATGCATTATATTGATGTGGGCTAGAGATTAGCTGTTTACACAACCATTTCCCTCTTCTACACACGGATGTTGCCAGCTTGGAGTTGTGCAGCCATGTGACTGTAATTGAGCCAAAGGAAAGTGGTGGGTATGATAACCAACATCCCCAAGCCTGGCCCATTAGAACTTTCTATGCAGTATTCCACGCTTTCCCTGTTCCCAAACTTCCCAACCATATTCAGATGATCTAACAGAGGACTCCAAGGCTCAGTGGATTCTGGAGCAACTTGTTGGAAAAAGCCTGGGGTTTCCATGACTCCATGGAGCAGAGCTACCATGTCAACACACATTGGATTGTGACATACATGGAAAACCTTTATTAAATTAAGTCTGTGAGACTCATAGGTCATTTTTTATAGCTGCTGGTCTTCCCTGACTAACATACGATAAACCATTTATAGTAATACTTAATATTTATATATATATTATTTATACTTAATATATTTATTTAAATGCATCTACTTTTTTCTTAAGATTATTTATCATGAATGGGAAGGTAGAAGGAACTGAGAAGGGGGGATGTAGATTGGTATCAAAGTTCAGCCACGACGAAAAAACACATAAATAAATTAAAAAAAAAAAAGATTATTTATCATGGCATTATTTATTTAATTTTACATTATCTTACTTTATATTATTTACTGTATTGTAGATTTGATGTACTGGCTAATTCTTTTCTATACATGAAAATAAAATCAAAATTATTTGTGCAAGTTTGCTGTATAAAAGTCTTGTGTGTCACATATTGAGATAGAGTGCTACTCCAGTCACTTCCCTGTGTTTGGCCAGGTAGTGGGCCCCTTGCTCACCCAAGACCTTGAATATCCAAAGTGAATGTTTGGGGCACTTGGGTGGCTCAGTCAGTTGAGCATCTGACTTTTGATTTTGACTCAGGCCATGATCTTTGGCTCATGAGATTGAGCCCTGAGTTGGACTCCTCGCTGGGTGTGGAGCCTGCTTAAGATTCTCTCTCTCCCTCAACTCCTCCCCTACTCACATGCACACATGTGCTCATTTTCTCTCTCTTAAAAATAAAAGTCAATGTTCATGTCAGGATATGCACATGGAGGCCCTATTTTAGCTAGAAAGGACAGAATTAAGCAGAACTCCAGAGCTGCTCTGGCTTCAAAGGTAGAAGTCTCTTCGGGAGAGACAAAATAACTGTGGCCACAGGCCTCTTCTGATTGCTCTGATTTCAGCCCTACAGTTGCTGTGGTCCCCTAGGAACTACTGGATATGCTAGAAGAGTGCTCTTTCCTACCTGCTCTGCCTTCAAACAACCAAGTCAGTTATGCTTACTCCCTCCTAGATTACCTGTGGGCTCAACCTACATGGTATTCGACCAGCATATTTAGGTATCTGCTCCAGAACCCCATCTCTCCAGCCTGCAAAGAAAACCTTCTAAACCCAAGACTACTGTTCTGAAAACTACTTCTTCTGAAAATAGAGTAAGAACTCCTGGAGGACAAGGACCATACCCTCATTATCTCTGATTCCTGAAAATCACAGAGCATTTGTAGAATAAGCACTAAATGAGCATTTGCTAAGTTGAACACCAAAGGTTGGTCTGCTGAGAGGGAAGAAGAAAGTTTTCATGTCACCTTTCAGTAATTTACTCCAAAAGAGAGAATTACTTAAGAATCCCAGGAAAATAAATCATAAATTTTCAGGAGGCAAATAAGTGATAACCAAGTTTTCCTTCCCAGAAAGAAAACATAAAGCTGTGTTTGAAACCACACAGCAAAAAGTAGATGACTCCTAAGTCTAATATAATTAAGACAGAGCTGGTATTTACAAGGAATGGGTTGCTACTAAAATTCAACTGTATCTATACAAACAGACACACACACACACACACACACACATGCATGCACACACATGCATACACACTGTCACTTCATTAATTCAATTAAATCTGTCACTTCATTAACTCAATTAAATCACAGAACAGAAGGAAAGAGGGAAAGAAAGAAAGAGAAACAGAGCTTTTAGTACAAAATATAAACCTGGTGAGTCTCCAGGATGGTGAAGTGCTAAGTGTGTGCTCTAACCCCGGACATCTTTTCTATACAGGCTTCCTGTGCATTCCCACTCTGTTATTTATGGAAAGATGGTGGGGGGAAGCAGATGAACTCTTACCATGGCAACCCATGCAGAACATATTACACCTAATACTATCTGTCAATAGTCAGAGAGAGAGGAATTCTCACCAGGGAGGGTAAAAAATACATCTGGCTTGATTATATGAGTATTTAACATCCATCAGGGAAAACATACAAAGCAATTAAAGGAGCACTCACTTTGTCCCCCTCAAGTGTCAAAAGAAAGCTCTGAGGTTTCTCTTTCTTTTTAATAAAATCCTCACGTCTTTGTGGAAGAATTGACGAGTTTGTGTACTTGACCTATAGTGTTGTTATGTGATGCCCAGGTTCTAACATTGTACTAAGACTGAAGATCATGAGTAGGTTTAAGATTCCTTTCCAGTACTTTCCATCCAAAATGAAAAGGTCTCTTCCTCAGCTGTTGTTTCCTTCAAATGTTTTCCCCCAGGTCACCATGGATTTACTTCTGATTCATTAGGTCACTGCTATCACCCAGCCAGTCCCCTTTTAGCCTCTCTCTCTCCCTGTCCACCCCTTTCCCCAAGCCGGTGGCCTTGTGGTCTTCCAGAGGTAAGCAAATACCTCTGTTCTCTTTCTTGGTTTTGCTTTTAATTACCTTCTCTGGGCTCTGGCTTCCTATGTTTTTAAGAAGCCTCACAGAATTCCCTGTGAAATGTAAATACTGTCACACCCCAGGAACATAAACCCCAAGGAGAACCCACTGAATGGCAGGGGTGGGGGGTTAGTGCTGCATCAATGCTGTGGTGTGTGAGGCAGGTGAGAAGGCAGGTTTTCATTTTCTGGTCATCAATCCACAACTGGAATAAGCAGATTTTTTTTTTTTTTTTTCTAAAAAGTTCTAGCCTCTAGGAGTTGTCCAAACAAAATATCACATTTTCAAGGGTTAGATTAATCAAAAACCCTTTGCAAACGTCCCCAGGAACACACCTCTGCTCTGATTGTTGATAGTGTTCACTGATTCAGAAAGCATTTTTGAATGACCATGTGCTAGGAACTGTGCTGGAGCACAATAGTGCGTATTAATCCTTGCAATCTCAGTTTAGACTTTACTTCCTCTAGAAAGCATGACTGGGTCAGGTATCCTCTGTGTTTCCCTCACACCCTGAGTTTAATCTTAAGGTAGTGACAATTACTTTGTAATTAACTTGTTTTTGTAACAGTCACAATAAGCTAAATTAAGCTTCTGGTGCAGATAAACTCCCAAATTTCCATAGCTTAACAAAGCCCTATTTCCCGCTTAAATCACCAACCAGTGTGAACTGTGTGGCCTTATAGCAATTCTCTTATCTAAGAACACTGGGCTGCTTCTATCCTCAACTCTTTGATTCAAAATCCTTTGCTTCCAGCTAAATGCACAGGAGAAACAGAGGGGGGAACTTAGAGTGGGGGGATCAGGACCAGAGAGATGCCACACCCATTTATAACTGCCTCAAAAGAGTTAAGAATTGGCTAGAATTAGTGATGTTGACACCATCCAAATTGAGGATGGGAAATTTGGAGGAACATATGGATATTTAGTGAGAAATATCACACTCTGCCCCAAATGCAAAATTAAATTGTAAACTCTTTGAGGAGAGAGACTGGTTATGTGAGAATGTTTTAGCATGACAGCATGTTTGTACCTCGTAGGAATTAACCAAGAGACACAGAAAAAAATCCAAGAAGATTGATATGCAAGCTCATTATTAATAAGAGAGTTCAGAATTTTTCCTTGACACAAGAACAACATTCAAAATCACTTTTATTTCTAATATACCAGCAAGAAACAAATATAAGATGTAAGTTTTTGAAAAGACAAATATATACAAAGGAAGAAAAACTGTAAGGATGCAAGAGCATAAAATCATTCCTTCACTTGGGAGAACTAGATGGCAAATTTCTTACAGAGTTATACATCTACCTATGACTTGCAATTCCATCCCAGGTATTTACCCCAAAGAAAGAAAGGCATCCCCTGACAAAGAAAAGTGCACAATTCTCTTAGAATTAACAAATCTCTTAGATTTGTTCATAATGGGCAAAAACCAGAAACAACCCAAACATCTCTAGATGCACTGGAATATCATCACAGAATATCACACTCCATCAAATCAAATGAAATGTTGCTCATGCCACAACATGAAAGAACCCCCAACACAACGCGTTGAAGATGAGCTGGACACAAAAGAGTACAGACTGAATAACCCAATTTACACGAAGTCCACAAACTGGCAAAATTCATGACAGAAGTCCAAAAGTACTTATCTTGGTGATAAGTGAAAATTCTATACTACAGGTCATAAAAGAAAACTGTCTAGGGTAATGAAAGTGATCTATATCTTGTCTGGAATACACACAAGTTTGTTCAACTATTAAAATTTCTCAAACTGAACACTTAAGAGGCATGAATCATTTCAAAGTTGATGTTTATTTCATGCAAAGTTCAAAGCCAAGGCCCATGGTCTGGTGGTTCTCCTGGGATACTCTCCTCCCAGCTATACTATTAAAAACCCCAGACCTCTTCCATCTGATGGCTCTGCAATTTCAAGGGCTTTGGGGCCTCAACAGGAAGTGATATAGTGTGATTACCTGTGGTTACATTGCACTGGACAGAGTCCAGTACATAGTCAATTTAGCTGAAGGGCATCCCGGAAATGCAGAAGAATCCACAGTACAGAATGTCTGCCACGAAGGCCTTCCCACTAGTGTGCTTGTCTCCTACCTCTATTCTCAACACAGCAGCCAGAACAATCCTCTTAAACATAAACTAGATCATGTCACTTCTCCATTTATAATCTTACAGTATAGCCCATTTTACTCAGACTTAAAGCGAAAGATCCTAACAGTTGCCCAAGGATCTGCAGTTCCAGACCCCCCCCCATTAGCTTTCTCATCCCACTTCCTACTTCCTGCTGTGGCTTCCCAATACTCCAGCCACATTAGCTTAGTATTGTTCCTCAGATATGCCGGGCATGTTCCCAGCTAAGGGCTTTGATCTATCTGGGCCTTTTTCCTGGGAGACTCCTCCCAGATATCTGCATGTATAGCCCCCTAACCTTTTTCAAGTCTTTGCTCATATACCCTCATGTTAAATGAGGCCAAGTCTGAACACTCTATCTATTGCTACTACAACATGCCCACCCCCTTCCTGGAACTCCCAACTCTTATTCCTTTTCTGGCATCCCCAACTCCTAGTCTCCTCCCTGGCTGGCACCCCTAATCTTCTTCCCTTTCCTAAAATGTGTGTGTGTGTGTGTGCGCGTGTGTGTGTGTGTGTGTGTGTGCGTGTGTGTGTGTTTTCTCTCTCACTCTACCAGAACATAACCACCTAGACAGTGATTCTTTATTTTTGGCATACCGATAATACCTACGATGGTGGCTGGATTATAATAGAAGCTCAATCAATATATTTTTTAAGTGAACAAGTCAATTCTCACTACCACCTAACTTAATAGGTACAATTATTATTACCCCTTTTACAGAAGAGAAACTGAGGCACAGAGAAATTTAACCGTGTGCAGTTATTTTGCTAGCAAACATCTGAAGTAATGGGGCTGACCTTCAGATCCTGGTCTGGCTTGAGGGTCCATGTGTACAACCACTGAAATTATCTACCTCCCCATTCAATATTCTTGGAGCCATTCTAACCCACACTGCAATTTCCTGAATTAGATACTATTAGAAAATGTGTTTATCTGAGGAAACTGAGAAAAAGTTAGGCTAACTTTCCCAATGTCACACAGTGAGAGATAGAGCCAGGGTTGATTGAGACATTTTGTCCCTAAAACTTCGCTCCTAAGTACTACATATATTATTCTAAGAATTCTATTGCATGAAATCACCTCTAGATAGAAATAATAAATCTTTTCTTTATTGTTATAAAAAAATCACAAGGTTTGCTTCAGGGCTGATTTTTTAAAGTGCTGCAAGTATCATTTGACTGAGTGAATGCCCAACCACATCATACTGTACTGCCTAGCCCCCAACATTTAATTACTTCATGCTCATAAAGCCTAAACTGCTGACCCAAATCCTGTGGCCTCTCCTTTCCATGTGGTAAGCTCTCAATCAATTAGCTGTTCATATCAGTTTAATTCAATGTTTTTACTGACTTGAACTATTTCACTAATGAGCTCATCCAAGTACCCCTGAGGACTGCCATCTGAACAGGTTTATATGGATTTAAGTCCAGATCTCAATCAGGCTAGTTTCCATGTGTATGGTCCTTACAGTGAAATCACTTGGTATCTACAGTGTGAGAACAATGATTTGAGTCCATCTATGGATCCCAGGGTCTACCAACAGGGGCACTCAAGGACTTGTCAAGAAAAATGTGAGAACTGGCTGTACTCCTAAATGCTGCTTCTCAAAAGGATATTCTGACCAGTATCTTCTTACAGCTGCTATTAAAGGTATTTAGGCATTGAAGCATAGACACAAACATTTAAACTTCCTACAGATTTGTGCTTGGACCCAGTCTACATGTGCCCTTGGGTTAATGATGGGTCTTCTATTATCATTTACTTGCTTTGAGTAGAAAGACATCTAAATTGTTTCAGCCCTGAAAGAGAGCCTGTGTTGATAGATATGTGGGTGGCCAGGCCAAGAATGACCACTTGCATGAAACCCTAAGAGTACATTACTTGTCTACCTGACCCCTTTACTGGTCATCTGTTATTCTCTATGTGGCTGCTTCTCTGCTTGAGAAATACCTTTATGTAATTGTGTGTGATTTCATAAATCATGCTGACCCACCCTTATATGCACAAAGGTGGGCATGTAACACATAGTGCTGGTCAGAGGGACTGGACATAAGGGCTGATAGATAAGGACAAACCGGCAATGTAAGGCATTGAAAGAGGAAAGAATAGGTGAGCAGTAGAAAGGCATCTCGCAATGTACATTACTTTTTCACCACTGCAAAACATATTACTCCAAAACTTAGCAGCGTAAACAACACACATCTCAGGGTTGCTGTATGTGAGACATTTGGGCATGCCTTAGTTGGATCACCCAGCTCAGGGTCTCTTAAAAGACTGGAATTAAGTGTCAGCCAGGGACTTCTTCATCTGTCTCACTTAAAAAACACATACTTCTGAGCTCTTTCATTGATTGTTGGCAGGGTTTAGTTCTCAGGGACTTTTGGACTAGGAACTCAGTTGCACACTGGCTGTTGGTCAGAGACCACCTTCAGTTTCTTGCCACTCTGACCTCTTTGTGTGGAAGTTGGCCTCTCCAGAGTGAGCAAGTAAGAAGTCAAGAATGGTTGTACCAACCAGAAAGAGAGTGCTGGCAAGACAAAAATCATAATCTTTTGTAACTGAATCTAGGAAGCAATATGCCATTACCTTTGGCATACTCAATTCATTGAAAGAAAGTCACTAGGTCTGGTCCATGTTCAAGGGGAGGGGTTTATACAAGGGTATGATGACCGGAAGATGGATATTACCTGGGTTCATTTTGGGAGGCTGGCTATCATAATAATGTGTCTATATATTTGTGCCCTAAGCTGATATTAATTCACTTTGGGCAAACAAAGGAGAGAAAGTAATCCCCCTCGCACAGATCAGATGCAACCCAGATGCACCCATGTCAAGGAAAAAAGCACCCCTTCCTAAGAGAATGCATCCTTGAGCCAGAGTACATGGTTTGGTCTATAGAGACCATCTTTCAGCAACGCACACACTATAAAACTGAACGTAGCAAGTCTGTGTACACTGTTGCCTCATTTTCTGTCCAAGTCAATTCTATGTCAAATAATGCTACCCTGAAGTGAGGACTAGCCTGTCCTGTTTGAGAAGAGTGAAGCTTTTGGAATAGAATGCAGTCAATGTAATATCATTCATTAAATGAGATACTGCAAGTAACATCTCTGAAACTGAGGTGTTAGTTTTAAAGCACTAAGCAAATGTAGACAAATATCTAGTCTCATGAATCCAACCAACGTATCCTACCCAAGAGCAGCACTTCATTTGGAACACCCAATAAATGACCTCAGACCCCCACACCCCTTTTATTCAGCGAAGTTTTACTAAGCAGCATTTTTATATCAGGTACTTTCCAGCATATGAAATTCATGATGCCAAATAAAAGTAATAGTGTTAGCCTTTCACAAATATGGTATATAATTGGACACCTACAAGGACTCAAATGTTCCTGTATTTCTCTTACTCCCTGAAACCCCCAATAGCGGAAAACTAAATCAGTGCCGATAATGTGCCATATGCTATGATATACAGTTCATCTATCTTTATTGAGCTAAGGAATAAAAATATATAGATAAACTAACGGGCTAACTTTCTGAAACAACTGTATTCCACGTAGTGGTGAGTGTCCCAGATGCTTTCATCTTGTAGCCCCATCTCAACACAAGGCCTCTTTGAGGCTGCTTATACGAAAAAGAGATTGAAGAATTGTGCCATGGAATTTCACTGCTTTAGGCTAGAAGTGATCTGTGTTGCTTAATCTTACAACACATTGCCTAAAATTATTCATATGACTTGACTGAACTCCAAAAGGGCTGAGAGGAATGGTCTTCTGTGGCCCAGAAGAATATGGTAAACCCTAATAACAGCCACTACCACATCCACATTCTCTCTCTATAAATGACACTGCTAGGTCTCAGAAGGTGTAGGCTTCCAAGACTACCAACCAAAGCCCAGGTTAGAATCACTGTTGATCTGGCTCCAAAACCCATGCTTTGTTCCGTTTTGCTTTCCACCACAGCATCCTACCACTTGGTGGAACCATTCCTTTGGGAATTACCTTACTAAGGTACTAATTTCCAAATGACATGCATTAAACAGAGCACTCTTAATGCCCCACCTCAACCCCATCCTGAGGGAATGAGCTCTCTCCTGTATCTGAACATCTCTCACCTAGACTTTATCTCTCTCATGTCCTTTCACATCCTCCACCCACCCATAGAACATCTGAAAACGCTGTTTGTAGCTCTAAAACTCTATACACACACAGCTGTTACTTGGGAGAGATTTTTTTTTTTCTCTCCTCCCTTTAAACAGTATCTGCCTTCAGAGGAGACTTCAATGTCCATTCTGTGTCATTAAGAGTCATGGAAAGAAAGTTGATTTCATCTGCCATTCATCCCTGAACTCCTCCATCGGACACCTCTAAGTAGCACTTACAGGAGGAAGACACCATCTGAGAAGGGAGGAACCCGGCTGGGGCAGTATCTAGTGTCTTCCCTGAAAAGCCACGACACTGCAGATCTGACTTGCTTTTTGTCTCTCTACCAACCTGGAATAGATGACTTAAGAGACAAACAAACATACAAAATCTCAGTGCAAAAATATAGGAGCCTAATTCAGCAAGAGAAAGACTGAGTGTTGCTAACACGTTGTGCCAGCCACGAAGTTGTTTTAGCAATGCCTATCATCATAAAAGTTTCAGTCTCCTAGAGGAGGTAAAATGTGAGAAAATATACCTAAAAAAAGAGGCTGTGTCATAAGATCAGCCCAAGTGAATACTTTCACATGTGTAGAGAAGAAAGAGACCATGCCCTGTCATGAGCGTCATGAGGTCATCAGTGAGGACCTCATGAGGGAAGTGGCATGTGATAATAACAGTAATGGTAATAATAGAAATAAAATCAAGTTAACATTAATTGAACACTTACCCCATACCAGGCAATTTCTTAAGCTCTTTACATATATTAACTCACTTAACCTTAGAGCAACTCTAGGAGATATTCATTCATTTCCCAAATATTTATTGAACTCCTACTGTATAATAGTAGAGGTCTATTAGCTGAGGTTACAGCAAAGAGCAAGACAGAAAGCATCTCTGCTCCCTGGAAGGTTACTTTCCACTGAGGGCTACCACTATCATCTCCATTTTCCAGGAAACTAAGGTCTGAGGGAGTTAAATTCCCTGCCCAAGGTCACATGAATTCTTAGTATCCAAGTCAGGATTTGATTGCAGTCTGTAAAGCACAGAGCATGCTTAACCACTCTGCTCTTCAAATATAAGTGATAGGGTGATGATAATTAAAATAGTGATAATGGATCCCTGACAGGAGGAATTTGAGAGGCGGGGTGGGGGGGGCTGTGGGGTAAGGAAGGAAAAAATGAAACAAGATGGGATCAGGAGGAAGACAAACCATAGAGACTCTTAATCTCACAAGACAAACTGAGGGTTGTTGGGGGGTTAGGGGGAGGGATAGGATGGCTAGGTTATGGACACTGGGGAGAGTATGTGCTATGGTGAGTGCTGTGAAATGTGTAAGCGTGATGATTCACTGACCTATACCCCTGGGGCAAATAATACATTCTATGTTAATAAAAATAATTTAATTAATTAATTCCCGCCACCCAAAAAATAAAAAATAAAATAAAATAGCAATGATGTTAATGAACATTCAGAGTTTCACACTTAGTTGGGCATTTAGCATAGACAAGTGCTATGCAACTTTATATGGGTTATTTCATTTATTCCTCAAAACAATCCTACGAGTGCTAGAACTGGAAAAAGACTATGACTTGGTAAGACTCTGTGTTGTATCTTCAGAGCACCACATTTTAAATTCTAGTACTTCCTAGTATTTAACCAGCTGTTTTCCTTCTTCTTCAATTTCTTCATCTGCAAATGGGATGACACAACTAGGCAAGGCCAAAGAAAACTGAGGTTGTGGCACCAGCATTTCTATTTGCCTCCGCTTCCTATATTTTAAGTGTCTTAGATGAGGGGCGTGTCACAGTACTCACTGTGTCCTGCTGCCTCACACACTGGAACTTCTCAGGAAGTATTAATGAATGAGTTAAAAATGGGTAGAATAATGGACTTGGCCTTGTGGAATAATTTTCATGAATCAAAGTATATGGCATGAGCTGTATGATTTTAAGAACTTCAGCATTCCAGAAACCATCACATACTGGAAAGATCATCCTTCATCAATATAGGAAAATCACTGTGAGCCAAGGTAAGCACCTGTGGCCACACGGAAGGCTCTGGATACCCAAAGGAGTCAGCTGTGTAGTGCAGGCCAAAGGGAGACAACTTTTTCTCTTTCCCTGTTAACCTTGAGTCTGGGCCCAGTTACAAAGAAACTGGATCAGAAGGTAATTTCAAGCTGTACAAGTTTTCCTAGCACAAGAAAGTGCACCCTGCAGCAAAACTCCAACCAGAAGCATTTTGTGAGTGACCATGCAAGCCATATCCTGGTGTTCTAAACACATTATTAAGTCCTCTGCAATTACAGGAATCTATTGCTAAGAGTTGCAGCGAGGCCATTTTCAAAGTTGGCATGAAACTGAGAAATGAAGAACTCAAGCTCCATCCATTTTCTGTTTCTACTAATGAATACTCCTTTTGTTCCAAAGTCTCCCGAGTGACTCCCTTGACAATACAGGTAATTATGGATCATTCTTCTTGATTCAGAGACTGCTGAAAATGTAAGGGGACTTGATAATTGAATCTGCATCCAAACTTTCCCATTATCTAAGTGACTAATAAATGTACATTAAATGAATAATAATTTTTTTCTAGGAACTTCCTCACAGCTAATTGATAATGCTCATTCAACAAAAGAGAAAATGGAGGCAGAAAAGTCTTGCCAAGTAAGACTGGAGCAAAAATTTCCCTTGATTCTTTTTAAAATGAGATTTGAAGTTGGACTTCATTAAAGTCAGTAAAGCTTAGGTCTGTCATTAGGCTCTCAAAAAGAATTAAATAATTAAGTAGCACAAGTTGATTCAGAAGATCGCTTTTAAATTTTTTTAATGACTTAAGCATAAGTTTTGTTTTGTTTTTTAATTTTAAGATAAAGATTTAGGATACAGTAACTTTCAGAGGCAATAGTAACAATATTATTTAATGCTTCTGATACTGAATTTTAAAAAGATCTTCAATATCAACCATCTCTAGGACACCTCAACAAGAGAGATTAAAATATATTCAGCTCTGATTTTGTAGGTAATACAAAATGAGAGTCTTGAAGTCACAAATGTTTGAACCGTATAGAAACCTAACTTTTTCTGGAACTAGTCTTAATGTTAGGTAGTTTCCCCTCCATCTCCCAAAGGAACTTCTACAGTGACTCCAAATGCACATGGCAAATAATATCTGATTTAGAAGATGCTACAGATGAAGAATTCCTCAAATATAAAGTTCTTGTTCCTGAGAAATCCAGTGGCATCTTATGCATTAAAGTCAATGTGTGATATTCAGAAATATTACCACAGATTTGGCAATTGTTCACACTAAAATATACCAAATTTGCATTAATTATTTGAGAAGGCAACACAAGATGAAGAAGAAATGATTGTTCATAAACAAAATGTCAGTTGCTATTTCATGTTTTCTCACAGTAGTGCAGACAACATATGGGTCAAGCAAAGAAGTAGCTGAGAAAAATATTTCTGAGAGTGTTTTAGCAAGAAATCACAGAAGATGTACCTCAGGTCTATTTCCCAGGGGAAAGGAAAGAGACTAGAAAAAAAAGAGAGAGAGAGATGGTGTTTTGGGAGAACAACAAGTTGACTGGTGTTTCAAATCGTCAATATTCAAGGATTCAGAGATTGTAGCAAAATAAGAAAAAGAGGGGCGCCTGGGTGGCTCAGTGGGTTAAGCCGCTGCCTTCGGCTCAGGTCATGATCTCAGGGTCCTGGGATCGAGTCCCGCATCGGGCTCTCTGCTCAGCAAGAAGCCTGCTTCCTCCTCTCTCTCTCTCTCTCTCTCTGCCTGCCTCTCTGTCTACTTGTGATCTCTCTCTGTCAAATAAATAAATAAAATCTTTAAAAAAAAAAAAAAAGAGTTCTGAATACCTTGATAAGGAATGAGTAGAGCCAACACAGAGTATGACCAACTATGTGTTGGCTAAATGAATTTAAATTTTATTTATTTATTTATTTTTTAAAAAGATTTTTTTTTTTTATTTATTTGACAGACAGATCACAAGTAGGCAGAGAGGCAGGCAGAGAGAGAGAGAGGAGGAAGCAAGCTCCCCACTGATCAGAGAGCCCGATGTGGGGCTCGATTCCAGGACCCTGGGATCATGACCTGAGCTGAAGGCAGAGGCTTTAACCCACTGAGCCACCCAGGTGCCCCTGAATTTAAATTTTAAAAAAGGAATGAGTAGAGCAATTTTTCTTGAACACCAGTGGGTTGGAGTAGGGTGAGACTAGAGGCAGAGAAACCACAGCATTAGGTATGATTAGAATTGATGGGACATGGGTTAAATGGGCACCTAGAGTGGTCAAAAAGGAAAAGAGAACAACAGTAGTAACTCTGATGCTTCCACCAGGTATTACTGGTGATGACTTTAAGATAGAAAATAGAAGGAGCCAGTTAAGAAAGATACATTGTTTGGCTACGGAAATTTGTGGTTTCTGTGGCACATTTCTGGGGAGATGTCTAGGAAGCAGTTCAGGATGTTCAGGAAGGACTCAGAAGAGCATCTGGGATATGGTGTTAGGCATCATCTATATTTCATTGATTTGTGAAACAACACAAATGCTAAACTTTTAAAGCAACATATTACATTAAAGCTAGTTTTTAGTATGGATTCCCATCTATTGCAACCCACAACTTGCAGAGTCTATTATTAACTTATAAAAGAATGAGAATGCTAAGTAGCAAATGAAGACAACAAGTCAGAAAACCTGGGTTTCAGTTCCCCCTGAGAATCCAGGATTTACAAAGTAGAATGTGGGAGATGACTTAGCTCCCCTGTGGTTCTGTCTACAATGTGCCAGGGCAACCAGCTGCTCATCAGAAATATTCAGTCTAGCCAGATGTTAGGCATCATTTAAATAAAAATTAAAAGAGACATGTGTGAATCTCAACTTGTAAAATTTCTAAACCCCATCGTTTTTTTATTAGAAATCATTATCTTTGCCCAGTTCCCTCCACCTGCAATTCCCCACAACTTGTTTCTCTCCCAGACAAAACTAGATTCTCTTTAAGTTCCAGGGGCACCTGGGTGGCTCAGTTGGTTAAGTGTCCAACTCTTGATTTCAGCTCAGGTCACGATCTCAGGGTTGTGAGATCTGCCCTGCCTTGGGCTCCACACTGGGCAAGGAGCCTGCTTAAGATTCTCTCTCCCTCTCCTTTTTGCTCTGCCACTCCCTCATTCTCTCTCTCTCTCTCTCTCTCTCTAAAATATAGATAAATAATCCTTAATTCCAGATGAAGGCCCATGCCCTCCCTAAAGCCTTTCCAGCTGTCTTCACCAGCATTCAAGTTAAAATAAACCACTCTTTTCCAGAGCTGTAATGCTTCAAAACGATCTCTGTTAGGGGATGTAATATACCACACTATTATTAGATGGGCCCCTGTCTTCTCCAATTATACTGTGGCCCCCTCGAAGGAAAATCTTATTTATCTCTAATTCTCCCACTTTACCCTTTTTTGCCTCATATCTCATAAAGTGCCATTCAATTTCTGTTGAATGTATAACAATTTGTTCTTGTAAACAAACAGGTGAATATATGCATTACAAACTATATGAAGATAAGAATGAAAAAACAATGCATGCATAAATGAATAAATAAATGAAGACCTACGCTGGTATTTGAGGACACTTAAATTGGTTCACCTGGCTTGCTGAAATTTGCTCTTTGGGAACACTGAGCAGTCAGGAATCTGAAGTATTTCACATGGGATTTTAGGCAATTAGGAACAGGTGGGGCTCATCTTTGGGGTAGGGAAGCTTCACCTCTTTCACTGGATCCACATTGAGACAGCCATTGAATTTCTGATTGGAAAACTAAGGGGCAAATCATCTTACACAAGTTTTAGATGAAGAAATGGGGAAAAAATTGTTTACATGGTAATAATTTTTGTTCAGAACATCACATTGAAAGTGGAAAGGCCAAAACCAGGGGAAAATGTCAGACACTGGCAAAAAATATTATGAAGGCTGATTATGTAAACCTTGTCTTGTTTGAAGGGTAAAGACTGTAATCCACATATCAAGTTCAAATTTCCTGTTTAAATATTGTTAGTTTGAATGTTAATCTGAGCTCCATGTTTGATTGTAGGGATCAGGGCTGCAAATATTGATTACCATGAAATGAAATCAGAAATTCATTTCTGAAAAGGAAGCTGAGGAGTGCATTTATATGAACCCAAGTAATAAATAATACCTTGGGATTCTGACTCATTCCCAAACCAGAGTGTAATTATTTCCTCTTTCACCGAGCTTCCTCAGCCTCCTTTCAGTGGACTGAATGCACATCCCATATCTGGGCACATTTACAAAAGCTAAAACAAACAATCCAA
This sequence comes from Enhydra lutris kenyoni, assembly GCF_002288905.1. Classification (NCBI taxonomy): domain Eukaryota; kingdom Metazoa; phylum Chordata; class Mammalia; order Carnivora; family Mustelidae; genus Enhydra; species Enhydra lutris. The sequence goes on from NW_019154105.1 coordinate 55,154,537, forward strand.
GTAGCCAAACACCATGGCAACAGAACCAAACTTAACACCACTAACTCATAACAATCAATCTCCATAGATTTCAGAGCCACCATCAGATCCCCTGCTTTGTCCTCCCATTACAAAGCCCCACTCTCTCAATGAACTACAGGGAGTCACTGCTTCATGCCATGACTCCTAAAAATTGCCAAACCCAAGCTGTGATGGACAGCAAGGGGAAAAGCTCACAGCAGAGACTCCCCAGCTGAGCAAAGCCTGCCTTTCTGGACACAGTTTGCTTTTGAAAACAATCAGAAAGATCAGGTTATAGTTGGGAGACATAATCTTGTGGAAAGTTAATGAGCTAAACACTTCACGGTGTGAGAGATGCTGGGAGATGCCATGGTGTGAGAACTGTTGACCCTAACATTATTCTTCCTTCGACAAATCTCCAGGTATTGAGAACGTGCATTCACTATGTCTTTCTACACGATCTGGTGGTGTCATCTATACTTGTACACAGACTTTTTCATATGTGATTGATGCACCAAACTTGAGAGGAGGAGGAGAAGAGAGGCAGAAATCTTGATGTGGGTCAATGGACAAATAATTTCCTGTGAACACAAGCCAGAATCCAGGTCAAATGTATAGTGAAACTTGCCTTGAAGCAGTCAAGTGCCTTAAATTCTCATCTGCTTTGTCTGTATACAGAGAGTCCAAATGTTTCATAGATACAACAGAGGGGCCCAAAGGAGCTTAACATCATCCACATCAATGGGTCCCAAATGCCGGTAAGTAAATGGGTAAAGGCTATGACAAAGTTCTCACCACACCAAGGAAAAGAAATAGACAATAAAGAGGATAGAATGAGGTTTCCAGAACTAAATGACTCATCTTAATTCTGAAATTATGTCCTCTGTATTTTACTAGTGTTAAAATATCCTCTCCTTTATAGCATGTTACATATAGCATATTACAGTTTTGCTTGGTTTTCTTTTTGTTTTTCTGTTTTTCTTTTTTTTTTTTTAATCCTGGCAAAATTAAAAAGAAAATAGCAACATTCTAACAAACATAATTAAAAACATACATCATTTAATGAAATTACAATGGAGAAAAGTATGGAGAATAAGGTAATAAATGCTTATGTTTCCTCAAACCTTTAATTAGTGATCAACAAGGTATTATTTGGTAGAGTTCCATGTTTTTACGTAATTAAGCAGCTCAGATAAAGCCAGAGTCCACCTGACCTCCCATCTCAACGGCCTACAATTCTAGGTAGTAGGAGCCACACTAGATGTCCATGTCCCGGTTCCCTTCCACTATTTAGAATCAGAGAAGCCCTTGGACAAGTGGTAAATGATGCTCCAAAAAATCATCTCACATTTGGATGTTTGGAGGGAATGCAAAGGGCCTGAACAAGAAGTAAGAATAAGATACAAGATTGAGCATTTACATCATAACTTGTAGTCTCTGTCCCACTAGGATCTTACAGTTCCGAAGTCTTTGACAGAGCAACTAAAGCTCCAGAGACAATTTTTCACATTCCTTCGAAACTGTAAATGTCATACATAAATCCCATTGTTACTGGAACAAAGTATAACACAGTGAAAATCATTTTGGAATCTGGTCACTTCTCAATAGCATACATGACGTTGGGTCAATTCATTATCATTTTTTTAAAAGATTTTATTTATTTATTTGACACAGAGAGAGAGATCACAAGGAGGCAGAGAGGCAGGCAGAGAGAGAGGGGGAAGCAGGCTACCTGCCGAGCAGGGAGCCCGATACAGGGCTCGATCCCAGGACCCTGAGACCATGACCTGAGCCGAAGGCAGAAGCTTAACCTGCTGAGCCACCCAGGCGCCCCTTCATTATCATTTTTAAGCCTCCATTTTCTCACCTTTAAAATGAGAATTCTAATACTTACCAAAAGAATTAAATTTATTGTTGAAGGAATAAATGAAATCATAATAAGTAAAGCATTTAACACTGGGCTAATGATTATCACCAATTATTGCTGTTACTATAGGCTTTTCTTCTATAGAGGCTACATGCTAACCCCAAAGGTTCTGAGTCTGTTATATCCTTCAACTGCTGAGTCGTCTTCTCCAGTAATTGTCAAAGCTTCCTAACGCACACTAGTTGACTGGAATCCTTCCTAAACCCTCAATACAGAGTTTTTATTTTCTTATCTGCAAACCTTATAATCCAAATGGATGTAAACTGCACACATGGTGGATGACTGTCTGGACTGAAATCGACTTGGGAAGTCAAAGCATAAGCAATTTAATATATCATGCAAGAGATAAATATATGAATACCCAATATGCAAGATGCCATATACAAAAGAAAGAGAAAATCTCTGAAAGCATTTCATGATATGGGTCAAATAAATGGTATAAGAAATGTACTTGGGTTTCAACAGATATTAAGAGTCTGGAAGGACTGAAAAATTCTGTAGTGAGGAGTCCAATGCTTGGCCACCAGGGATGGGTAGAATTTGGTTTGGCTGAGATGAGGAGGGTTATATGACTAAAATCAATGAATAAAGGACTTGGAGTAACTCTGAGAAACTGGAGTAGTACAAAGTGATTACAAATAAATCTAGATTTTATGTAGTTAGTTAGACAGAGGCCAAGAAGTAGAAATATCAAAGTTCCCAACCACCCAGTACTTCTGGGAAGGTGCCATTTGGCAGAAATATTTCACGCCCACTTCTATTAGTTTCTCCTTAGGGCAACTGTAGTATTCTTTTTCAACTTTTTAACTTGAGGATTTATTGGGTTTTCTTTTTTTCCCTCAAACTTGGCTTCTCATGATTTTTTTGTTTTTCTCTTTCCTGTTAGTCTCTGACCTGCCTACCACCCTCTCCTAATGTAACACCTCCTTGTAACCTCTCAACTATGCCCAGTATGAGACCTCTTCTCCTCTCTCTAGATGCAGACAAGACCAAAACTCTGTCTCTGACACCATCAAACCTGTTGCCAGGCCTGTGTGAGAATCTGTGCCTACCTAGCCACAAAATGGAGGTTTTAACCTCCAAGTAGAAGGGAGCCATTGAAGGTTGTGGAGGGGGAGGGGGAAATTATGTCGGAAAACAGTTGTTGATTTTCTTTGTGTCAGTGGGATTTCAGACACCAGGATCTGGTGGCCATTCTAGAAAAGTTAAAGGGTTGCAAACATCACTAACCAGGTCAATAAAAATTTAGCTCAGTCACCGTGATGCCTAAACAATCATTGTGTATCTTTGTGTGTACCATTCACTCAGTCACCAGCCAGCTATCCGCCTTTAAAAAAAAATGTTTTCTGCATTCATCAGTATTTCATATTCTTGTAAGGTAGGGTCTCATACAAATGTTAACTTGGAGCCAATTTAATGTTATGCCTCTTACCTGTAGCAGCTGCCCTACTGTGCAGCCTACCCAGCTACATTACAGAGAAAGAGCGCTACAATAAACTGAAAAATAAACAAGCACTATGGAAATCTGTTAAGTACAGTTCAAAGTTGGCAGCTCACCTGTGAATGTTTGAGGTCCATTTGCATACCATGACATTCCAGTGGTAAGGCAGTGATAGGGAATCTAAAAAGCAACCTCGTACTTGGGACATGAACTGCTCCAAAGCACAGTCCCCAAAATTACTCATCCAGACTTGAGTTAAATATTTCTGGGTAGTTTCTCAGAAATCACATTTGAGATCCTCAATCTGTAAAAAGTTGTTTTGTTTTTTTTCCCCTTTGTGTTGATTCAAAGTTTGCTAACTGTTATCCACTGGTCCTAATCTTATTTTTCAGAATTAACAAAATAAATCTTACTCAGAAGCAGAGGTCAAGTAAAGATTTTTGTGCCAGCAATTTATTATGGAGCTGCTCTTAGAAGAACTGGTCAGGGAGTGGGGAACGGAGGACAGAAAAAGGGAAGACGCCAGTGAAGTTGCAATGACAAAGTCCCTTGGACGGTAGCTTCAGCCCCCTCAGCAAGGGAGATCTCTAGAGTATAAATTACACCTCCCAACTCTGTCCCTACGTGGGGCAAGGAAGCTGTGCTTCCTTACGCCAACATGAATGACTAATGAAATTGACTATGAGAACCTAAACGTTCTGCACTTCCGTACTTCCGTGTCTGGGGAAAAGCAGCTCAGCAGCCTGAGAATAGTCAGTCTCAAAGGAAGATTTCAGGTGTGAGCCTTTGAAGAACAAAAAACATGGAAGCCAGGAGCAGAGATCACAGAAATGGTACAGGGATCTGAGCATATCACAATGGAGACTCAGAGTCCACGACACCCTTCTTCCTTGTGAAAGCCCTTCATGACACTGCAGGCAGCCCTCCAAGCCTCCTTGTCCTCCCACTAAACTTCCCTAGTTCTTTTGACCCCAAATTTGTACCCAATCCTTGTGAGAACAGAGTACTCCTGAGTTGTTACTGGTCTATCATCTCTTGAAGAAAGTGGTACTCTAGGAAGGTTTACCTGGCTGGGGAGAGACACTGAGGTAAGCCTCTCCGACAGCAAAGGTGAAAAGGGTTGGATATTAATTTCTGTAATTCTTTGTATGTTAACCGGCAACAGAAATGATGGTGGCAGAGGATTTTCCGAGAGGCCCACCAGCCAGCCCAACCCATGTCCCTTTCAGGGAAGCAACCAGACCCCACACTGGTTTCATTGGAAGACCTGAAGTTTCAGCTACAACGGTGTTCTACTTAGCCATGTTTATAAAAACAGCAACTTGGAGCTTGAGGAGATTTTGACACCAAAAATTGTTTGAATTTTAGAGGCTGAAAAGTGCATTTCTAGCCTTTGGAAAGGTCACCCTTCCTGTTTTCAGGTTTATGAGCCACAATGTTTATGCAGCTCCGTTTCAACTCTTTTTCTTTTGCCTGCAGGGCATTTCTGTGTAAATGTCACTTTCTCCAGCCAGCACACTGCAAGGTTGGCTTAAGGAGGGTTTATATGTAGCTATCAGAGCCTCTGCTCCTAAGGGCAAGGGTTGTTTTAGGGCTTTTTCCCCCTGTATTTTAATTGATCTTCTTGTTCATTTAGTGCTGTTCGTAGAAGGATCTATAGTCATAAAAAAGAGGATCTCTAAACACCAACAAAACCAGAACAAACCAACCAACAAATATAAAATAGTATCACAACGCTATACCCACACTAGGTTTGAAGGTTGGTAATTAATCATCTTCCCCAAACTGGAGTTTGAGGTTTGGTAATTAATCATATTCTTCCCTCCTCATGTTTAGAAACAATTAGAAATAGATCTAGGAGTCAGGCAGAGACCAAAGTATTTGCTTTTGCAGAAGAGGTTGAGACTAGCATGGCCTAAACCCACAGACAGTGGGTTGCCTGATTGTTTTTACCCTGTTGTACTCAACAGAGCCACGGGGCTGTGTCTGGCCTCTGCTGAAGGGATAGCCCAGTCATCAAAGCAGAAAAGTTTCAGGGGTGGGGGGGGGGCTGGGCAGGGAAAGAGAAGGAAAGAAAGGAAAACAGAACCCAGGACACTTTGGTTTGGGCGCTGTAGGTCTGTGACCTTAAATAAGCTGCTTATTCTCAGCCTTGGGCTCCTTGCTCATAAAACAAGTGCTCTGAGAATTAGATGATGTGTATATGGTATTTTGCAGAGTTCCTGGCACATAATGAGTATTCCATAATGAGTATCTACTGTTACTAAGAATATTATTTTATTCCTTCTTTCAACCCACAGAATCTTGGGATTTAGGAGCTTCGTCCTGCCTGTTCTTCTCCTGCTGTAAATGCTGACACATCCAAAAACTTTCCTTGGCATTCAAGGCCCTATAGAAAGGATTAGATACAATTCTATAGCTGCTCCAGAGAAACCTTTTTGACATCACTAGGTCCATGCAAAATTTAATGAATACCTGTGTCCTACTAAGCACAGAATTGGGCATAGGGAAGAGCTGGAATTTGAAAGATTTTCCACAAAAACAGGATTGGGGAGGGAAGCAGGGAGGTCATGGTTTCTTGATCTCATTTGCTAACATTGTTTATGTGGCAAAGCATCAAGTTCCCAACAGCCAATAAGCAAATAAAACTTGGAAGAACCTGACAGCATCCTATGTTCAAAGAATATGCCAACACAAACCAGATTATACATTTCAACATGTTATTCACTATAATACAGCAGTTTACTTCTTTGTACCCCTATTAAAATAGAAGTTTCATAATCTCTAGGTCATGAAAGTAGTTCCCGAGCCTTACCAAGCCCTCAGGAAGGAAATAAACACTTCTTTAATCTTTCCTAAAATTAGTAAGGCAGACAGAAGGGCACCACACAAATGACCCTCACACACTACTCCTTAACAAGTTACTTGTGAGTTATTAATGGTTGGTCGGTCAACAACAAAACCTTCAAGACAAAGAACATAAAATACGAAGGCTCTCTACTCAGTAAAGTCATAACACTTGGCAAAGATCACATTTAAATACATTTTTGGAACATTTAGCTCCTACCTAACAGTCATGGATAGCCCTTCCATCATGGAAAATGTAAATGCATTAAAATATAGCCTCTTTTTTTCTATTATTGTTTATGTAATTAACCAGAGCAGAGGTAATGTGGAAATACTGGAATTGCAGTAATTGAGAGACTAACAAGTAGCACTGATAACATTTATAGTGCATGATATCTTTATAAACTCCAAAAGAACTGTATTTCACGAGAGTACATCTACATATCAAGTTAAGCCTTTGGTAGTAAAATCAATATGGTCACCTTCTACAGAGGTGACCTTTAACCTTTAACATGCTGGGTAGCTATTGGGTAGCTATGGGGTAACTTAACCACGTCAGACTTGTGGAAATGCTAGTAATTATTTTATTCCTTTATTTACTCATTAATTATAGACATATTTATTGAGCACCTACAATGTGCCAATTGTGTGAGAAACAGATGTGATTAACACAGAGAGGATTTCCTCCTTCTTACAGTTTATAATCTAGCATTAAGCATAGCTTTGACTCCAATTGTGAATTTCACAATTCTTATAAACAGAAGAACTAGCACTTTATTGTGTATGATAGCAATTCAATCTGCACACAGATACCATTAATTTGTGTTTCACTAACATCCATAATAAAAGCAATTATCTTGCTTCCTAACTCTCATTACATTTTAGGCAGACAATGAGAAATTCCCACCATTGTTCAAAAATATAAAACTAATAGGGGCGCCTGGGTGGCTCAGTGGGTTAAGCCGCTGCCTTCGGCTCAGGTCATGATCTCAGGGTCCTGGGATCGAGTCCCGCATCGGGCTCTCTGCGCAGCAGGGAGCCTGCTTCCCTCTCTCTCTCTCTCTCTGCCTGCCTCTCTGTCTACTTGTGATCTCTGTCAAATAAATAAATAAAATCTTTAAAAAATATATATATAAAACTAATAACAGTACCTGCTACCAATCATTAAACACTTCCTTCCTGCCAAGCAATGCTTGACTTACTTAATACATTTAACCTTCACAACCATAGGAGGTAGGTACCATTTTTAATCCCATTTTTAGATGAGAAAACTATGACGCAGAGAGGATTCAGTAACTTGCTAAGATCAGTCTTCTGGTAAGAAGCAGAGATGGGACTGGAATACACAGTCTAGAGTCAGAAGTCATGGTTTTGACATGGAAAGGTACCCCCTCTCCCATGGAGGATGCTCTTCTGGCATACCATTGTCTTCCTCTCTTAGCAATCCTTGAAAGATGCATTAGGGGGCTATATATAAGTATATTTTTTGGTGATAATTATCATGTCCAGTTTTCCATGAAACAGGAAGTGTTTTGAGTCCCATACACAAAGGCCAAAGTGGAGTAAAGTTATTGCTTAATGTTATATGGTGACTTTTCTTTGTCCTGATAGCAAACTCAGTTTTTAATAAAAATAACTGGTGTAGGAGAAGAATCAGGGATAAATTTTATGTCAGACATTCCTATCAAAACTATCATTTGGTGAGAAAAACAGCCATTGCATCATACTCATCAATACCAATTACTCTACATTAAGATAGAACTAAGATAAATAAAATGGTTTGGAATGTCTCTATTCCAAGAAAACTTATTAAGCGAAAGAGAACGTGGCTAGTCAAGCTTCTGTCTGCAGACCCAGGTCATATGAATCATTGATATTTGTGTGAAGCCACATGGAAACATTTTGAACTTAGTTGGAAAAACCAGTTAAGAGATTTGGCACCACAACTTAACTTTCTGACCTTGAGAAAACCAGTCACTTAACTATTATGAGCCTCATTTTATCTCTAAATTGGGATATTCTCTACACAATTAACCACACAGAAGGATTACTGAAGAAGTAAAAAGACAATGGATGTGAAAATACTTTACGCACTCTACATAGACCCAGTTTAATTCAATGCACAAACATTTGTTCAGTACTTTCTATAGGACAGGGATGGTGGTGAGCCCTGAAGTTATAAGATCAATTGGATCTACTCCAAAACTTTAAAGTTATCATTATCATTATCACTAGCATGTTAGTTTTAACTCATGTTTACGGCACAACAGAGTTGCATTTTGTGTGTAATACATATAATTTATAGTACATTTGGAACCCTTATTTCATAAATATTTATGGTTAGTGTATGTTCATTTTCTAGGACATAAGGCATAATTTTACACTTTTAAATTATTGTTGTGGCTTTGTGTTTTTATGACATACTAATCACCATTTCTGTGATTTATTTGTTGACAAATCCTTGGTTGAAAATGTAAGTGTCAATTATAATACTCTTTCCCTAAGAAGCATATTCCACTTTATAACATGTTTTAGGAATACATTATACTCTAACTTAGAGGCTATATTTTAAGTTCATTTTTCAAATCAACACAGTAAGAGCCTAAAAAAAAGGATATTTTCTCAAATAAACCAAAGTATGATGTTTAAAGCAAACACACAAAAGCACTAAATATTATTCTTAACTCTACAGGTCTTGGCTTTGAGGTTTATTTATGATGAACAAATAGCATTTTCCCCTTTTATCCAAGTGAGAAATTCTCCATTAGTTATTCACATGTTTATCACTATCATTATCATAATAAGCTTCTATTGCATAGTCACTATTCTCTGTCCTATGAGGATAAGAACAATGAAAAAAGTACCAAAGGAATGAATGACATGGCCCCCACCCTTGAAGATCTCCCAGACATAAACATTCCCTGGGTCAGGATGCAGTAACAAGCATAACATATCTGAAAAACAGAAAGAGCCTCCTCTCTGGCAGAGCCACCGTATCAGTCCTGGAATGCCAAACCCCAGACAACACATTTAAGTAGAAAACTAAAACTTCTAACTGGCTTGAGTCACTTTCTGGAAAATTCCGTTATTCATAGCTGGATGTAATTCCATATAAAGATTGCTAACTCACGTCAAGCCCAGAAAAGGGAGTTTTTCCCCATCTGGGCAGAAGCAGAGATAGAAAGAGGCTCAGCTGAAAGGCTGATAAGCTGGGGAGCACCACACAGAACACTGGAGACTTTGCAGGGAAATGTATAGGGAGGCTTAAGATCTGCTTAAAAGCACAGATGGAGAAAAACATCTCAGGGAAAAGTAATGACAGAAGCAAAGGTGTGGAAGTTATGACAGAACAAGGCATATTCAGGAGCAGTGAGTGTCTCTGGTGTGACTGGGATGTAGGGACTTGGCGGGGGGGGGGCACTAGAGTGCAGAGGACACAGCAGGTTTATGAATCGCCACAAATGCCATGCCAAGGGCTTGTGACTCCACCTACCAGGCATAGACAGACCTCAAGTGGTTCAGTGCAGTTTGATAAACCACACTATGCCCCTCTGACTGGCACTGATGGCCTTGTTCGGATGTTTCTCCAGGATTAGAGAGAACCAAACACTGTGGAAAAGTGAAAGCTTGGGATTGTGGCTACTGGAAAAGCTTATTAAGGAATGGCACAAGTCCCATCAAACAAACAAACTGCAGAGTGGCACCTGCCATTAGCCAGCCTTTCCAGAGGCTGTCCACGATGCTGCACTTCAGTGTCTCTAGATAAGCTAATTTGTTCCTTTTCTGAACGTTATATAAATCAAATTCACATGGCCATTCCCTCAGGAGCAATTTATGCACACAAGTCTCTGCTCCATCAGGAGGCCACCATTATTGTCTATGGGAAGTGGAGTCCTTGAGTTTTTTATTTTATGTTGCTTTCCTCGTATTTGACTTTCATTTTGCGATTTCTCTCAATCTCCTTCAAACAAAAGGAAATTTAGCAAACATTTTTGAGCACCTACTCTGTGCCAAGCACTGTGCTAGAAACGCAGAAAATTTCCACCTTATGGTGATAAAAATGGGCACAATGTTTAGGTTAGTATAGTATACGTGGGGATGAGGCATGGTAAATAGGGTTGCCAAATTTAGCAAACCAAAGTTCAGGATGCCCAGCTAACTTTGAATTTCAGATAAACCATGTATTGTTTTGATTATAAGTACCTTATATAAGTTTTATTATAAGTATTAAAGTTTTTACTTTAAGTCCCAAAGGGATGTTATAACAGTAACTTCTATTATTGAGTGCTTATTCAGTGAGAATACCCAGGTACAACTAAACTGATTGCTTACATGCTGATTTGGGGCTTACATTTTGATTTGGGGTGTGCTCATACCACAGCTGTCAAACATTATGCGTATAATTCACTGTTTATCCTTTGCACACATTGTCTAGTTCACCACAGGATACCCTCAAGGGAAAACAGGGGTACTTAGCATTACACCTTTTAATGACGCAAAAAAGCTGATGATATCCAAATTATAAACTGAACTGGTCCTTCCCATGCTTCGCTATTTTGTTTTGAGGTGTATTTAGATGAAACCCAGTGAATCCTCTGGACAAGGCCTGTGGCCAGGTGAGAAACTAGAACTACTATGAGTTATAAGGGCTGCGGCAAATGTAGATGGAACAAGGCCACATCAGGCCAGGAAGATAAATAGGTTGCAGACCAGATGGATAACAGTGGGGCACAGTCCAGACAAGTAGTCCATGAGCAGAAAGACAGGCATGCAAGAGAGGGAGGAGGGCAAAACCAGGCAGGGAATCCAGGCAGGGGCTGCTCAGGGCCCAAAGCAAAGAGCTGGGAGTGTCAGCTGATAGGACCCAGGTGTAAGACTGGGTGTGAGGAGCACACTCTAGTTCCTGAGAAGGATCAAACAGGCAAAAGGGAGGTTTCAGGTTTAGAGTGTCCTGGCTTCCTACGTACATGGAAAAAGTTTTAGACAGAAACAAAAGTGTTTTAGCTTGTTATTTTTACAGGTATGATATAAAATGGGAATGTGTATGGAATTAAAGATTTTTTTAATTGGAATTCATCTATTCAATTACCAAATAGTGGTTGAATGTATCTATGTGTCAGGCCATGTCCAGTGACAGACTACAGGGATATAATCATCATTAGCATCATCTACTAATAACCATCAGTATTTCTGAATGCTTACAATATGCTTATTTTATCTTCAATGGTTTTTCATATATGAATTCATTTTATTCTCCCAGCAGTCTTACGAGGCAATTTCTATCATTACCCCCAATTTACCTATGAAGAAACTGAGGCCAAGAAAGGCACATTGTGACTTGTTCATGGTTACACATGGTTTGGAATTAGCAAATTAGAATTTAAATCCAGAAAATCAGGCTGCAAAACTCACGTTCCAATCCACTGTACTGTGTACCTCTTAAACCATCACCAGTCTCTACCTCTGGCCTCACGGAGCTCCCAGAACAGAGATGCCGGAGAAGACATACTTATAAACCGCTAAGCACAGCACACGAACATCACACAGGCTATTAGACAGCAAACACAGAAAGTTTTGGTAATCCAGAAAAGGAAGGCCAATTGAGGTCTATGGATGTTTCTCAAAAGAGACAACATTTTTAGCTGCCTCTGAAATGATGAGTGGAATTTTGCCCCTCAGATAGGAGCCTTCTGGACAGAAAGAACAGAATGATGAAGACCCCTGGAAGGCAAGTTACTCCAAGGGGCTGGAACACTGGGCACACTGAGGAAAGTGGCAGGTATCAAGGATGGGCAGGTAGAGTTAGGTTCACTTCTGTGTGCCCCTATAAAGTGGTGACACCACAAGAGAAATTGTGGGGAGCCATCCTGGGTTGTAACAGGGAAGTGACACCATGAAATCTAGGAATGGTGTGGAAATGGATCGATGGATGGGAAAGAGACAGGTTCTGGGTGAAACTGGAGTGAACCCCCAAATGTAAATGAAGTACTAAAACACACCAGTCTCAGGACAGGTAACCCAAGCCAGCCCCAGCTCTCTGAGAAGCAGGAATACATAGAGAGGCTGGAAATCAGGCTGGGCTGATACATAATAATGATACCAATAAAAATCCCATTCATTTGGTTTTTACCAAGTGTCAGTTGTACTCTAAGGGTTTTACACCTATGAATTATTTAAATATGCATAACATCACCATTTTGGAAACAAAATAGACAAGTAATTTGTCCAGCGTCATATAGGTAATTGGTTGAGGAGCTTAGCTTCAAACCCAAGCAGCATGACACAACAGTCCTGTTCTTAGCACATGCCACTGCCTACAGTCTGTGTTGCCTCTAAAATATACAATGGAAAATAGCTACATATATATACATATAAGTATGTATATATATATATGGACTCACTAATTACAACTGTAAAACTTTCAGGACCCAAAAAGGTCACTATGCCTCCAGCATGGTATGATAAAGGAATTGGGTTAAATCAGCAGCTGGAATGTTGAGATATGAAGAAAGAAATAAAACTCTTCGTCTTGATCCCCTTGATGGAAATGAGGCAACTTTATAACTGTGGCTTCTCAATTATGATGCAGAGGTTGACCATAGAGACGTATCTCAGAACTAATAAAGGACTGGGTTCAATTTTATCTCCACTATTGTGAAACTGCAGGCTAGATTTTTATTCTGGTTTTTGATTTGGGCCTTTGTTTTCTCGTCTGTAAAATGTGAGCAATGATAACTACCTCATAAACTTGTTGAAAGGATTAAAGAGGTCCCAGTTGGAGAGTGCTGAGCCTATGGTGAGTTCTCAATAAACACTATGGGTGATCATAATGATGGTGAAGATGTGATAAGTTCCCTGTCTCAGGAAACAAATGGGCCATTTCAAGAAATAAGGAGTTGTCCTTTCCAACTCTTGGATTTGAGATTCATCCAAGATATGGCCAAGGACATGCAGGGGAATTTTTGTGATGCTATCCCTGCGCTTGATGTATGATGATATTGACTCAGGTCAGTGCAACAACAGTTGAAAGAGCAGCCAGAAAAAAAATTGTTGGAGCTTCATACGACAATGTGGAAACTTCAGGGAACAAAGAGAAAAATTATTGTGAAGACCTTCAACAATGAACTGCTAACTGACATCCCTAGAATCTAAGAACCTAAGTTCTCCATGCCTCCACTCATTCCTTATCAAATATTAGCAGGTATGTCCCCTGGGGGAAGTTTCCTCCTAAGAACAGATCTCTGATACTATCACATTGGACAATTAGAAAACCGGAACTAGTCTTATAAGTATTGCTTTATCCACATTAGGAATGAATCCATTTTGGCATCCTAAAACATGGCACTGTTTGTTTGTATTTATTGGAGCTGAGCTAGAACTTCAAGTTAGATCAGTGAATGAAGACTTAAGTAAACTTACAAAATTTATATGTATAGATATTTTCTTTTAATTTTTTTGTTTGGCTTTTGCTTTTTGCTTGTTGTCCTTTGCATTTAAAATATAATAAATATAATCACTTGTAGTGACATCCTGAAGATCCACAAAGGCTTATAATTAAAGCCCTTGAAATAGTTATCACCGACCTAAAGGAAAAGTTTTTTAAAAAATTGGTTGAAAGCTATTATGCAACGCAGATAAATGCCTCCTGCCACTTTACAACATTTGAAATCCACCCCAGAGCCTGAGGGCAAGCCTGAAATGTTCCAAAGTAGAGATACTGGAAGTCCCTTCTACTTGCAAAAGATGCAAAATGAAATGAGGAAACCAGGATTTGAGTCCTAGTTTTGGTATTGACTTATTTTATGACCTGGGTAAGTCATTTACCACTCTGGGCCTCACTTTCTTCAGTTAGAAAATGAAGTGGTTGTACTGCATGGCTTCTCAGGGCTTGCAGGCTTAGAGAATACAAAAAGAGACATGCACTCTACTTACATTAAGAGGTCATGTCTTGAGTAGTGGTCAAGAGAAGGACTGTGGCACTACACTGCCGAGTTCCCATCCCAGCACTGTAGTGGGACCTCAGACTAATCACTCACACTTTGGGTGTCTCAGTCTTCCCCCACCTTTGTAAAACTGTGACAATGATAATAATGCCCTCCTCATACGGTTGTTGGGAAAACTGAGTGAATTAACACTTTAGAACAGAACAGTTTCAACACCGTGGCTATGCTCACCTTAAAATTTCTATATAAGAATTTCCTGATGACAGCCACTGGGTTCCTTCACTTAAAATTTATCATCCAAACCACACAGCCCTCCTATAAAACTGATATTCTTATCCCTTAGGGTTCAGTACCCTGCCAAGATCTATACAGCTAGTAAGAGCCAAGATGGTATTCAAACCACACAATAAAGAAACCCCTTCAACACATTCCACACTCAGAGCTCTTCCCTTGTCATCCTGTTCCGCCTCATCATCTGCCTCTCCCCCTTGCCTGCAATCCATCAGGTCCCTTCACATTGTTTAAGCTTCTCAACCATGCTCAGGTAGTCTCATCACAGGGCCTGTGCGTATTCTGTCCTGGTTGCCTTGTCTGTCCTTACTTCTTGCTCTTTGGGTATCTGGATCCTTCTGATTCTTCAGACCCTGGCTTAAAAGATCTTATAAAGATCTTTCCTGGATACATTATGTTTGTGGCTTCCCTACCAGCCTTCTAAATCCTACATAGTCTAATTTTCAGTCACCAAACCCTATTCATTGTCTGCAGTGCATGTATTATCTGAAATTATATATTCACTTGTTTGTTTATATGGTTACTGTCTCTCTTCTTTTGTAAATTATTCTTTGTTAGGGCAGGGACAATAACTGTTTTCATGCAGTTCCCATAACATTTCTAGGGGAAACTGACTAAGCAATTCTCAGATTTATAGAAAAGAATAAACAGATAATAGTGGCAATGAAAATTTATTTTATAAGATGAAATAAAAAGGGAACTAACCTTGTTTGCCACATATTAAGAAGTATTGCAAAGCTATAATCATCAAGGTATTTAAATGGAGTAAGCCTGAAATAATTGCTAGTAAATATAGTATTAAAAATGATAAAACAAGTATCACATTCAACAGGTAAATGGATATTCAACAAATATTATTAAAGAATTTTTCATCATTAGGAAAGAAACTTTAGTGTTTTACTACATACCATAAAATAAAACAAAGTTCAGATTAATTTATCTGCCAAATGCTAAATAAATAAATAAATCTAGTGGGTAATACTTCAAAGATCTTAGAGATCTTGTGATAGAGAAAAACTTTCTAAACTTAAATATAGTGAATGAAAAAGACATCTCAAGAATGTCACATGTTATATAAAATGAAGTGCCAAATTAAAAAAAAAATTCTGGAAAAATAAAAAATAAATAAATAAATAAATAAATAAATAAAAAAGAAAATACATGTCTACAT
This sequence comes from Enhydra lutris kenyoni, assembly GCF_002288905.1. Taxonomy (NCBI): domain Eukaryota; kingdom Metazoa; phylum Chordata; class Mammalia; order Carnivora; family Mustelidae; genus Enhydra; species Enhydra lutris. The sequence continues at coordinate 55,170,157 of NW_019154105.1, forward strand.
CAAACACAATCCTATAAAACTTTAAATGAAAATTACTTACCAAGAAAACTAATTATAAGAAACATGGTGATTATATTCTTAATCTGTAAAGAATGTTTACAAATCAATTAAAAAAATCATTCAAATCCCAAAACAATAGTAGGCAAAGGAAATTAGCAAATAATGCACGTAAGCAAAATAACAAAATAGACATATGGAAAAAAATGATTAACCTCCCTAATAATCAAGCATATGCAAATATAATGGCTAATATTTTTTAAGTATTAAAGTAGCAAAGAATTTTTTCAAAGATAATCCAAATGTTGGCAAAGATGCATTACAGGCATCCATAATGATAAGGAAGGAGAAATTGACATACCACATCTATTTTGAAATGGAATTCCTAAATTCTCCTAAAATTGCCCACACTAACAGTCTCCTATAATTCAGGCTACATCTATCAAAACACCATGCAGTGCAGTCAGTAACAGCAGCATCACTGCACCATATAACATGAAAATTCTAGACCCCCACACTTCATGTTTGCTTTTGTTCCTTAGCACCCACTGTATCCCACTATCTTCACCCACTGGCTTTCTTTTTCCTCCACAGATCCATATTTTTCCTTGAGACATAGCAACAGATTTGCCTTCCTTAACTGTAACAATCAGAACTGTCTTGACATGGCTTTATCCCTGCCTTCTGAAGCCTTTCCTTGCTTTTGCCCTTGGTGGCCACTTGGGCTAACTCATCAACCTACCATAGATTTATAAGGAAAGTACACTTGGTAGGTGGCCCTATACCTCCTGTGTTGGTTAATTTTGTCAACCTGGTTGGGCTAAGGGATGCCCAGGATAGCTGGTAAAATATCATTCCTGAGTGTGTCTATGAGGGTGTTTCTACAATAGATTAGAATTTTGGTTCAGTAGACTGAGTAAAGATGATCCATCCTCCCCAAGGTGGGAGGGATCATCCAAATCACTGGGGGCATGAATGGAACAGAGAATCTGCTCTCTCCTTGAGCTGGGACATTCATCTTTTCCCATCCCCTAACATCAGCATTCTTGGTTCTTAGGCTTTTGGACTCAGACTGGGACTTATACTATTAGCACCCCTGGTTCACAAGCCTTTTGGTTTGGACAAGAACCACATCATGGGCTTTCCTGGGCCTTTGGCTTGCAGATGGCAGATGGTGAAGCTTCTGAGTCTACATAATCAGGTGAGTCAACTCCCCTAATAAGTCTCTTTCTATATATCTGTTTCTACGTCTACATCTATATCTACATTTACATATATATTCAATTTGTTCTATTTCTCTGGAAAACCCTGATAAATATGCCCCTTATCAGGGAATGGAACATCTACGTACTTAAAGGGCATTTCTTTAAACCTCTGAAGTCCAGAAGCCTTAGAATTTGGATACTGTAAGTGGCAATACCACCTCAACTACAGTGAAAAGCAAACGATCCCATTGTCAGCGAAGCAGTTATCTGTGAGGGCTGTGTTCAGCGCTCCCAGCATTATCTAGGTGTTTGTTTGGTGTTTGGTGAATAGGTTCCAGATCTGCCATTAAATGATATGAACAAGTGGTAAAACTTTCTGAGCTTTATACTTCTCATCAGTAAAATGAAAAGCTCAGATAAAAGCAGAGAATGTGAAGGTCTCTGGTACAGGAAAAGATCATAGGTTGGAGTCAAACACAATTGAATTTGACTATTAACTTTGTTCCTTACTCCCTATGTGACATTGAGCAATTTTATATAGCTTCTCTGACCTTCTGTTACCAGTACAGCTCTAAAATGTACTCCAAATGCACAACATACAAATATCAAACATATATCATACCATAAGCCATGAATGGCAGATACCAATGAATCTCAGAACCTTGGAACAATAAGGGGCTTAATCCTGGGTGGTAAAATATATTGAATTTGGCAATGTACTTGTGACTATACATGTATGCACTCCTCTGGTATAAAGGCAGTGATACCATAGACTATAACCCCCCAAAATAAAATAATAAAAAGCCATATACTAAAATTTGAAAAACTAGAAAAAACTCTTATACTAAAATTATACCGATCTGGATTATTTCTTTCCAGATGTTATCACTAACTAGACTTGTGTAATTTCACTAAGTCATTTCTAGACATGAACTTTCTCTTCTGTAGAGTGAATGATGAATTAGCCTATACTCTTTTCAATTTTTAAGTAACAAAAATACAACTTGAACTAGCTTAAGCATTAAAGAGAATTAATTGAACAGAAAAGACCAGGTTTAATATTAGTTTAGGTGTGGCAAGGATAAAAGACTCAAATAATGTTAACTGGGGCTTCATTTTTCTCTGGTACATTCTCCCTGTATGAGTATGATAGAGGTTCCCAGCCCAGGACTCACTGAAAAAGGCCATTTCCCCACAGCACTGGAGAAAAGAGAAAGACCTCAGAGAGAATTCTGATTGTTCCTAAATCATGTGCTTACTGCTGAACCAATAATCTTGACTAGGACATTGGGTGGTTGGTTGTCTGGACATGAGTCATGTGCTCAACCCTAGGGGTGGTAAAGAGGGTAGGAGAGCCCATCACCAACAGACCTATGTGGAATCGGGACCCTGGCAAAACTGGCAGGTTCTTTATCTGAAGGAAGAATCCATCTGGGGCTGGCAAAGAAGGGTGATAGTTTATATGATCTCAAGGTCCTTCACAACTTGTTTTTTTCTATTTTCTATTATTCTAGGCCTCATTACAAATCAGTACCTGGGAAGCTACGTAAAATCTAAATAAAGCAAGGATCATTAAATGCAACAAAAGAGCAGAAATATGATGTTTTAGGACAAATGCAAATTTTGTACCAACAGATGCTTTGAGGTAGACAAAACAATCATGAACTATGTTGCTTTGTGCCTAGCATTTCACTAGGCTCTCATGGGAAGACATATGGTACTTACATTGGAGATGGGTGAAATAAGGCAAGTATGCATAAAACACATGAAATGTTCAGTAAGGCCAGTGAACATATTTAAAGTCAAAAACGATATCACTTAGGTACATAACCTCATATAAGCCCCCGAGGCCCTCTAACTTGGACCTGTAAAATGGGTGCATTAATACCTTCTCCAAAAAATGACAAAGACAAAATGAGGTAAATGTAAAAGCATTTTAAAAATATTGTGTGGTACAGACATAATTATTTTTATAGAACAGGTTTTAAACAGGTGCTAGATTTTGTGGGACCATTTATAAACACTACAGAAATTTAGATAAAACAGAGGGCAGTGGGCCTGGTGATAAAGGGCATGGGAAAAGCACAGGGACTGAAAGGATGGATGTGGTTTGGACCCAGAAAGGAGAGATAAGTCTGTTGTGACAGATGAGTCTTGGGATTTGACTGTGGACTTTCAGGAAATTACAGCTTCCTAGTTTACTACCTTGTGCTAGTTCACAGGCAGGTTTACAGTTTTCCTTTTACTGTTCACTGTTTCTATTTTGCTTTGAAAGCATGGACAAATTCCACAAGCCTCGGTTGATGAAGAAAGCACAGTATTGGAAAATGTGTGCCAGAGAGAAAAGCTCTCCAATGCTTATAGAAAAGAACAGAGCCTTGCCAAATAGTCTGAAAACAATTTGGAGTCTGGTATCATTGAGGTCCTGGCAAAAGTCTGCCAAGAACCAAATACTGAACCTCATTCTTGGCATTTCAAGTGACGAGTGTTACATAAAGAAATTGGAACTGTTAGGCAGTGGACCATACGTTAGCTTCTTTCAGAAATAAAGTATTAAGCAGTTTTTCTTTTCTCTAGGCTCTGGTATCATTCCTACCGTTCCACTCTACCATTCAACAATGATTTATTATGCTCTCCTCTATGCCAAGAACTTGCTAGGTTCAAGGTAGACAGAGATGACAAGTCACTGTGCCTGACTTCAAGGTTCCTGTGTAGTGATTTAGGCGGGAATGACAATTCAAAGAAGGTGACACAAAAGAAGGTAAATTTTCAGATAGCCCATGAAGAGGCACATATAGAGACACTGCACAATTCCAGTATGAAATAGAGCAATATTTGACTGGAACAAACCAAGATTAACCCTCAAATCTGAAACAATGAAATTATTTTTAGTGAATGGAGACTCCAAGGGGATTAAAAGGCATACATTTTTTTTATATTTAATAGTTAATTTGCACCCATTGTACAGATGAGGATCCACAGAGCAACAAGGGATTTGTGTAAAGAAACACAAATAAGAGGTGAATTTTCTTTTTCTTTTTTTTTTTTTAAGAATTTTACATGGCTGAGTGCTAAATTTTGGTATAGTCTATGAGAGGGTTTTACACTTGTACAGCAAGCAATTGCTTTATTTGCTCAATAGTTTGCTCTTGTTGAATATTATTTTCAAGTTGTCTTAGGGGTAATCTTCAGCAGACTTACCTACTGTTAAAATGTAGACTGGACTCTTCTAGGATTTTTAATAATTATCCTATATATTTAACAAGTTCTTTCCATTCTGGGTGTGAAAGTCAAATGATTTCCAGTTCTGTGAGAGTCTGGAAATTATTCAACTTATATAGCTCTTGGGAAATTTTTTTTCCCTAGAAGTTATTTTATGTCCATACTTGTGGAATTTCATCCAGTACATTCACAGACTGGTATTCAATCAAAGACTCATGAAGACTACTCTGCAGATTTTTGAAACTCTTTATTTACTAAGTTTACTTCTCTCTAAAATTCCACCCTGAAGACTATTCACCTAGACCTCCCCAAACTCCAGACATCTGTCTCCTCAACTCAACAAAACTGCTGTACTCACTGTTTGGGTTCTCCCTGTCTGCACTACATATTAAAAAATTCCCTTTAGGCAGAAAGTTGGGGCACAGCAAAGTTCACCTTGTATGTGTTTCTTCTCTCAGGGATCCCTGTCTTATGCTGCCTGTTGTCCAATGTCTAAAAATAGTTACGCTGTATTTTTAACCAGTATTTCCAGTCAAAGTTTGGACCCATTACTCTCATGACTGGAGAGAGAGAGAGAGAAAGACAGGACAGAATTCCCTCTGAAAACAGTTTGTCATTAAAGCACCAGAAATCACGTGACCAGAAGCCAAGCACACTCTGGTCCACAAGCATGACTGTACACCCCTGCACAGGCCAGCTCCACAATGAAGCCAATACAGATAAGACTCCTTTTCCTATACTCCTTCAGTGTCATGATTTTACTAAAGGTACTTCTCACTTGCACCAACTAAGGAGAAGGAGAGAAGGAGGAAGAGAGAAAAACCTAAAATGACAGAGATAGCTCCCAAGTGACTGAGAAAATGTAGGCTACATGGAAAATACCAGTTTCTGCCATTGGATAAAAGTAATTAGGCTCAGTGTAGAAACAGAAATTACTCCCCCTCCTCCAGCAGCTTCATTAGGATGACAGTGCAGCATGGCTAAGAATTACCCACTTTCCTCTGTTATCCATTGTTCACTGGTTGCTTTATGTGTGCTCACCCCACCCCTTTCAAGTACACTAGAAGTTTCTCAAAGACAGTATTTTTTATATTCTTTTTAACATCCCACCACATGGAGCTCAGGGCTGAGACCTTAGGAGGAGATGTTTAATGTGTATGTGAAGGTTTACCCATAAATCACCTGCCTATGTTTCTTTGTAATTCTTCCATGAAGTTGTTCCAGAGCTTATGATCATCTCTTCTTTCTTCTCTAGTTACACGAGAATAACTTACTCATGATACTTTCCTAGACCATACTCATGGCCAACATTTTCTCCTATTGCCACAGAGCATATGAGAAAATTTGTCCCAATATTTTGTTCAGAAAAAGATAATCATTGTGTTTTAAATCATTACAAGAACAAGAAACTTTCAAGTTGTTAGACCTTTTTTCAACTTACAACTTTGAATTCAAACTACTCCAGCAATCCCGCACTAGACAACCATTTTCCTATTTTTCAAGTAAAAAGAGAGAAATGGCAGTTTAAAAATATTTTCCCATTTCCTTTTCCAAAAAAATTTTTTTTGAAAGCAAAAATATGCTCAATTGTGTTATGCAGCACTGACACTACACAAAATATTCTGACTGTTGAGACAAAGATATGGCAAGCCTTAGTGAGAATATGATTTTATTTGAAATTGCATTTTATTTCTTCAACTGTGTATAAAACCCAGGCCCATAGAGGTGCTCCAGGAGAAAATCAAGTAAAAAAAAAAAAAAAAAAATCCATTGGCAGAGGAGGTAGCTGCTTGATTTAGATTGGCAACCATCAGCAGGGGTTGCAAAGCTAATTACACTTAAAAAAATAGTGGCTGATATTGCTAAGTGGACTTTGCTTTAAATACAACTTTAAAAAGCATCTGTTTTGCTGGGTTTCAGATGCGCGGTCAAAGGAGGAGCTAAGCTGTCTTTGGGAGTCCATGGTTGCCATAGAAACATTCTAAGTTGATCTTTCTATCCTAGAGGTGCTTTGCATACAGGCCATCTAAGGTGAGGCAAATCCCCAAGGGACAGACTCTAGCAATGCCAATTAATTAGAACAGTGTGGAAGAGTCATAAGAATAGAAATGGGGGAGGGCAGAAAAATGGCTATTCCATTATGAAAAAATTAGTTACAAAACATGTTGTCTAAAGACTCAGATTCTACTGCTTTCACTGCGTAGAATGCTGGTTTGCAAATCTTGGGTCCTACAGATCATTTTATTGGATGTCTGCCCTCAATAATAGATCTAATCTCTCTGAGCTTTAATTTCCTCGCCCATAAAATGGGGATACTAATGCTAGCTCTGCAGGTTATGAGGAGATTTAAAAGGGAAGATATATGTAAAATGCCTAGCATATTTTCCAGAGTATTGCAAGAGTTCAAAAAGATTTTAGTTTCTTTCCATATCCCACTAGAATCCTGTAAGACGTAGCTTACTCTGGGGCGCCCGGGTGGTTTAGTTGTTTGAGTATCTACCTTCAGTTCAGGTCATAATTCCAGGGTCCTGGGCTCAAGTCCCGCATTGGGCTCCCTCCTTATTGGGAAGCCTGCTTCTGCCTCTCCCACTGCTTGTGTTCCCTCTCTCGCTGTGTCTCTCTCTGTCAAATAAATAAAATCTTTTAAAAAAGAAAGAAAAGACTTAGCTTACTCCTAGAGAAAAGGATTTACAGTCTCCGTACTCCATCCATTCTTGTTTTTAAATCTCCACTAAATATTCATAAAACTATTAAAGTCATTTGATTCCTCTGTGGCCTGCTCACCTACTCAGATGATTTAAATCCACATGAAGAGATAATGATAGTTGGGAAACAGGATGCCCTACTTAATAAAATATCCTGTGTACAGAGGAACAACTTTCCAAATAATTTTATACAACCAAATATCAATCGCTAAAATATAGGTTGAGTATAATTGAATCTCTTTGATGATTCAGAGGTTACTTAGTTTCTTTCAGGGCTGAGGTTCGGGAATATCCATTTCACAGAAGAGCTGAAGTGCCAATTAACTAGATTAGTTTGATGAGAAGGATGGGGGAGGTGACCTTATAAATAGCTTTGGAGAATTTGTGCTCCATAAGTGGGTTGCTGTCTCCTCTATCAGGCAATATGCGAAACACGGATAGGAAAGCAAATCAAGCTAGTCTGAGTCCAGGATGAGCTCATTAGAGTGGGGATGAGGAAAATACAAAACAGACATTAGCAGAGGAATGTTTTAAGCACAATTGTAGCCAGAAGTACAGGGAAATGGAATCACAGGAAAAGGATTATCTTAAACTAGCTAACAGTGGGTATCAGAAAAGCCAGATTAATCTACCTCACACATAGTTTGATAGACAAGATGACAACTCTGCTCAAAATTTTTCAGTGACTCCCCACAATCTAAGGATGATTTTTCAGTGACTCCTCACAATCTAAGGATGAAGATGGTACTCTTTAGCCTTTCATGTAAAGTCTATCCCTTCACAATCAAGGTATCGGCAACTCTTTTCAGCCTTCTCTCCTTCGACTCTTACAAAGGAAATCTCCATGAAGGTTCACCAAGCACACCTGATATTCCTTTGAGGAAGAACAGGCTCCCTACCATCCAGAATTTCTATGATACCAATGCCCATTGTTACAAAAGGCATAAATATGGTGGTTCTTAGATAAGCAATAGCTGACCAGTAGGCAAGAACCAATAGTGGGAACCAATCAAGACTGTCAAGTGTCTCCATCAGTGCTCCAACCGACATATGGATCCTCACCTTTTAGGTGATTATGTGAGGCTGTATATTATTTATGGATTCCCCAGCTCATTTTTCTTTCCCACAATAACTTGCTCCTCAGTCAATCCTTGGTGATAATCAGGATTCCCATATAGATGTCCCTAAAATTTTTTTTAAGGTTTTATTTATTTATTTATTTATTTTAGAGAGAGACCACATGAGCAGGGGGGAGATGCAGAGGGAGATAGAGAAAGAGAATCTTAAGCAAACACCATGTAGAGCACAGAGCCTGATGTGGAGCTCGATCCCAGGACACCGAGTTTATGATCTGAGCTGAAACCAAGAGTCAGACACTTAACCAACTAAGATACCCAGGTACCCCAGATGTCCCTAGATATTATTATGAAAGAGATAATGTTATGCGTTTAAACACCATTTTCTCTTTCTGATCACATAGGAATTCTACATTTTCATCCCACAGAGTTAGACTGAATTGATATGAGTTCTGGCCAGTGGGGTGTGGCAGAGATGACATAAGTAGACCTCACTATTTCCAAATCCCCTCATATCCTCCAATATTCTCTTCACTGCATGTGCAACTTTGGAAGCCACATGTTCCAGACAGCAGAGCTGCCAGATGATGGGGGGCTGCCTAACTTATACCAGACTTAGTATGAGTGAAAAACAAACGAAGCCACCATATCAGCTAATGTTAAGTACACTGGCTAGCACAGCAAGTAAATATATCTATCCCTTAGACTTTAAATTTTTCTGCTTTGGCTCTCTTCTTCTGTTTACTAATACGCTGAATCATCCTTGTTCTTCACAAATTAGCTCAATCTTCCCCAATTTACTAAGCCTTCTGGACTTTAGCATTCATTTTCCCATTGTGTTTAGTGTATGTGTCATTCATTTCACATATAGGATTGTTACATCTAAAAAGAAAGTACAGGGCACCTGGGTGGCCCAGTCGCTTAAGTGTCCAATTCTTGATTTCAGGTCAGGTCATGATCTCAAGGTCATGAGATCAAGCCCCACATCAGGTTCTGAGCTCAGAGGGGAGTCTGCTTGAGATTCTCTCTCTCCTTCTTTTCCTTCTATCCCCCTACCCATGCACACACACTCTCTCTCTCTCTAAAATAAATAAATCTTTAAAAAAATAATAAAAAGAAAGTGATACTTCCACCTTTCTGACCCAAATCTCAAGCTTTCAGAGCAGGCTCCATGCCCAATCAGCTCCCCAGATGAACACAGGCCTGCCTTATGCACTCTGCCACATTAAGGACAGAAAAGGCTGGTTTAGAAGGCCAGCTACAGGAATTTACCTAGCAACAGACTAGACAAAACAGGATAGGAATGTGATGGAGAGGAATCTGCTGCTCTTTGAGAGAGGAAGAGAAAGAGCAAGCAAGAAGGACAGTAAGCTTTTTGCAACTCCGTGGGGGAAGCCAAAGGGGAAGTGTGAGGCTTGGTTCTGGCTTTAGAGTCACATCAATGGCACCTGCTAAGGGAGATAGTCCCAATGAGGGTCAAGCTGTGACTGAAAGAATTAGCTGTTCCTCTTCTCTTGTGTGTGTGTGTGGAGGGGGGAGTAAAGCAGAAGTATTCCCTTCAGTACCCCTCTATGAGGAGAGGGAGCAGATGCACCATCCTCTATGGGCCAAGGACCAGATGTATAGACTGGGGAGGAGAGAATCTACCTCCAACACCAAGAAACTGACTCAACAAGGCTTTCTCATCCCAACTTCCTCACTTTTCAAAATACAATGCTAGTAAGTATAGACACAGTAGAGGCAAGAAAACACAGATGCATCCAAGATGAGAAGGCTTCAAGAGCAAGTTCACGGTGAATTTTTTTTAGACTGACTTTTGGATGTGTCGATCTGCATTGGCTCATCAAGGGATGAGAAGACAGCTGATATAAAGAAGCAAATAAATGTGAAAGAAAAGCTTTTATTTAGATTCCATTTTAATTACTCTTTTCTCTCTTGGACAAAATAAAAATTAGCATATAAGACCAAACGAGGAATCAAGCTATTCAAATAGTACACTGAATACAGAAAAAAATAAAATTCTCAGAAACACCACCATCCCCCTTGAAAGGTGACATGCCATTTTAGAGTAAGCTTGCTTTGTTTAAGCTAGATTTGCATCTTAGTAGAAGCTTACAAGCATGTAACCTGTGAGGGGATGGTTGCCATGACAACATTAATGAGCCTGTCCTATGACCAGAGATATTATAAAAAGAGAATGTTTGTGTTCCCACTTATTATTATATTGGTCTCTGCTTTCTGGACAGGGAGAGCTGAAAATTCACTCTAACAGAGGGAAATATTTATTAATGGTCTCGTCATGAGCCATTCAAACTTCAAATAAGTAAGAGGATAATTTTGCAAGATTAAGAAAAAAGAGTAAATGTCAGCTAAAAACCACTTAGATAAGAAGTGTGTTGTGTTTATAATGGACTACTGCTATGAAATTGGATGCTGTTTTCTAACAAATAACGTGTTGAATTTATCATTAGTCTAGTTTGGCCTGTATGCTTGTACAGTCGTTCTCACTGAAGGATTTCAAAGTCTTTTTCATTCAATAATTAAATCAGTAACCCTTCATATGCCTCTTTAATTAAACAGTAAATATCCATCAAGCACTATGGATTTACCAATTATTATACTCCTGTACTATACTGGCTCTTTAAATATAACACTGCTTCTCAGCCTCAAAACAAAATTCAACAGGGATTATTCATATTTAAGTTGAGAAAAATGAGAAGTTGAATGGGTTGAATGGGTGTCTTGGGGCCCCACAATCAGTAACTAGTGCTATGAACTGCATCCAGGTACAAAGGCAGTGGTTTGGGTTTGTTACCCCTTCCCCAACAATACCATGCCCCATCCCTAACCCCACCCAGGGGTTCAGTGATGTGCTGAGTTCTCTAAAGACACATATTGTGAGGAGGGCAAGAGCAAGTCCCTATTCTCAAGGAGTTTTTGGTCCAGTCAGATAAGATCTGTAATTCATTTAGAAAAAAAATTTAATTGAATTATGAGTCTTGAGACCAGGATTCATGACCCAGATCTGACACTAACTGGCTAGATATTCATAGGCAAGCTATATATGATTGTTGTGCTTTAGTTTCCAAAAACTATTATCTAATAAAATCCAAGTCACCAGTCAAACTAGAGCTCTCTGGAAATAGACTAGGCTATCACAAAATGTAGTGAGTGCCCTGTCAGAAAAAGGGATTTGACAAGAAGCTGAATGACCATGAAGCAGATAATACTCTGCTGAAAACTGGATTTAAACAAAGTAGAATGTGGAGTTTTGTTTGTATCTTTAAATCAATTATTGAGATATGTGTGTTAAAATCCCAATTATTACTGTGAACTTCTCTATGCTTTTAGTTATATTAATTTTTGCCTCACATATTTTAAAGTTATATTATAGATATATACAGATTTATGGTACAGATATCATACTGTTGGATATGCTCCCTTTTCATTTTGAAATCTTCTTTTGTATTTCTACTATTCTAAAATTTCTTTAATAGTGCTTCTTACCTATAGTTTAATATTTTTTATTTAGATCAGCTTTTTCCTTGCTGTTCTAGCTTTTTTAATCATTTTATTTTCAATCTTTTTGTATCATAAATAAGTGTATTTTAATACCATTTAATACCATAAATAAGTGTATTTTTTAACCTTTCTTATAATTCCCTCTTCTTTCTCTCTCTCGTCTCTCCCTCCCCCTCCCTCTCTTTCTCTCTAAAACCTACTCCAGCCCCAGCTCTCTAGCTCTGAAACACTGCATTAGAAATAATTCTGCTCTCCTGAGGTTTTAACTTTCTTCATCAAGCAGTTCCTAAGGGGGAGACGAGATATGTTTTGGGGCTAGGATTGCTTACAAGTACCACAATATAGCAGAAAATTTCATTCTGTCTTTGCTAGCTTTTGATCTTACCTTCATGGGCCATTTCCCTAGCATCCATATGGCTCCACTACTCAGTAGATGTCCCAAGCCCCAGCTCATCACTCCTGCCCCACATAGCCCTAAAAGCTTGACAGTTTCTCCTTCCCCCACAAAAGCCCTCTGGTCAGCCTGCTCCTGGCAAATGCTCCAAGGGAAAAATGGGTCTTTTCACCTTGTAATAATTAAACGCTTCTGGAATTTTGGTTCATTTATTTCTCAATTCTTCTTCTAATCTCTGATGTCTTTAAAGGTTTTTTAATTAAAAATTTGGTGGTTTTTTTTTCCAGTTGTACTGGGAATGTTAAACTACCATTAGTACCCACATCCTACAGAGGAATGGAAATATACACCCATGGAAAACGAGTCCAGTATTAAAGTATTCAACTTTAATCTATGAGTGCTTAGGTCAGTGTCTCTCAAGAGTCCAAGGCACTCTTCTAAGCTTTTCATAGGAATTAACTTACTTGAGATTCATAACAACCCTATGAGATAAGTTCTACTATTATTCCCAATTTCTAGATAAGAAAACTGAGGAACAGAAAGAGTAAGTAACTTGCACAAACTCAACTATTCAGTGTAAGGAGACAGACACAAATCTAGGATATCGAGTCACAATGGGTATCATCTGAACCACTTCAATAGATGTCTCCTAGAATAAATATGGAATGAATCTAATTCTGTATACTAGATATACTAGATATAAAAACTCTTCTCTCTACCACTAAAACTTACTAAACATTCTTACTATAATTTTATTTTTTTCATAATGTTATTTCTCTAAAGATTTTATTTATTTATTTATCTTAGAAAGAGTGAGAGAAAATCAAAACCACAATGAGATACCACCTCACACCAGTCAGAATGGCTAAAATTAACAAGTCAGGAAATGACAGATGCTGGCGAGGATGCGGAGAAAGGGGAACCCTCCCACACTGTTGGTGGGAATGCAAGCTGGTGCAACCACTCTGGAAAACAGCATGGAGGTTCCTCAAAATGTTGAAAATAGAACTACCCTATGACCCAGCAATTGCACTGCTGGGTATTTACCCTAAAGATACAAACGTAGTGATCCGAAGGGGCACGTGCACCTGAATGTTTATAGCAGCAATGTCTACAATAGCCAAACTATGGAAAGAACCTAGATGTCCATCAACAGACGAATGGATAAAGAAGATGTGGTATATATACACAATGGAATACTATGCAGCCATCAAAAGAAATGAAATCTTGACATTTGCGACGACGTGGATGGAACTAGAGGGTATCATGCTTAGCGAAATAAGTCAATCGGAGAAAGACAACTATCATATGATCTCCCTGATATGAGGGAGAGGAGATGCAACATGGGGGGTTAAGGGGGTAGGAGAAGAGTAAATGAAACTAGATGGGATTGGGAGGGAGACAAACCATAAGTGACTCTTAATCTCACAAAACAAACTGAGGGTTAATGGGGGGAGGGGGGGTTGGGGGGGGTGGGATTATGGACATTGGGGAGGGTATGTGCTATGGTGAGTGCTGTGAAGTGTGTAAACCTGGCGATTCACAGACCTGTACCCCTGGGGATAAACATATATTATATGTT